>NW_026919273.1:0-15215 GCF_032062105.1 Saccostrea cuccullata | reverse complement strand
TTTTGGGGTTTAATTATATTTTTTATAATTCTGGATATACTTTCCTGAACTTTTTCTCGTTTCTTTGGATTTATTTGCTTTGTGTTTCTTTCTTCTTCGAGTTTAAACCTATCGTCCTGTATTACCTGTGAGCACTGCCTGTAAGTAGGTGTTCACGATCTTTTGAACTGCCTAGTCAACCTGGTTTGCCTAGTTAGTGATTAATGGTTTTAAAAACAGCAAACAGGGTAAGATTCAAACTCTTAAATCTGTATTTTTGAGAAACAGGGACATTCAAACAAGTAAGGACAAAATATTCTCCAAGTATTATTTAGCAGAGCTAGAGGCTGCAGGCACCGTAGTTTCTGATGTAATGTGCGTGCAAATCTGGGATAGTAGAGCTACATGCAGACAGGATGGATTTACACTCGGAACAGAACTGTTCAGGTGTTAGAGACAAATCCATACTCCGCTGGGATGGAATCTCAGGATTAAAGTGTTGTTCATGTCCTGGTGAAGGCAGTTCCCCTTTCTGTAAGATATCTGGGATCATCATACCCCCGCAAACGAAGTTTAGGGGGGTATATTGGAATAACCTTGTCCGTCTGTCCGTCCGTCCGTCTGTCCATCTGTCTGTAGACAAGATTTTGTCCGGACCGTTTCTCAGAAACTGTTGGATGGATTTGTCTGAAAATTTATACACTTATTATTCACCATATGAAGGTGTGCACCTGGGATTTTCATCATAATTGTATGATTTTTTTGCATTTTACAGGCGTTTTTTGTTTTTTTTTTTTTGATTTTGTTTGATAACCTTTAATTTAAGTTGAATTTTTAGACGGTGTGTCAAAAAGGTCACTGTGACCTTTAATTTAAGTCTTTAAAATTTTAAATTTCATAATCCTAAAAAATGTAAAAATATAGTTGTATCCTTATTAAAAAATGCTAAATTAAGAAAAAACTTATTTTTTATCATATACTTTACAGCAAATTCTATAACAAATGTTAATGATTTGAGAGGAATTCAGTTTGTCCCATGGGCATAATTATCAAGCACTGGTCAAGGAGAATTTTTGATAGCAGAAATGTGCATGTCAAATTAGAGAGAAATTAATGAGTTCATTGTCGGGAGTTAACTGGCAAGAGATCTCTAGATCTTATCTTAATTTTACTCTTGGGAGTTGGGCAAAAAGAAATGGCCTTATAGTTGCTTGTGTTAATTAAGAGTTCTTGATGGCTGTAGTTCAGATAAAGATCTTTCAATTGGTTCCCGTGCAACATGTAATTAAAACAAATTGATGTTTTAGTGTTTGATTAAAACTGAATTAGTATTATATAATATAATTAAAATTAATTATACATGTGTTCATTAAAAAAAAAATTACATTTCAATTTTTATATATTTGCAACAAATTGCAGTCATGTCTCACTTAGAATTTAATTTCAAAGAATAATTAATTTTTCATTTTTTTTTATTATATGTAGCATTTCCATTATTTCATAAAATATCAATAATTTAAAGCTGCAGATGGATATTTGTTAAAAGGGATAGACACTAACTTTTAAACCATAGTTGTCAGCAGGGCTAGGTATTTCTAATTTTTACTAGCCCTGTTCATATATATAAAGAATTGTCCAGCAGCCGAAGGCTGGTGGCTGAGTCGTGCGACGAGGGGGGTAGGTGCGGGAGGGGGTTTCCCCCTCCTGCTGGTGGGGTACGGGGGGCCTCCCCAGGAAATTTTGAAAATAAAGATTGCCAAATCCACATTCTGGCTGTATTTTGGTGCAAAAATTATATGTCACCCTATGATTGTACCTTAAACATTTTTCTATTATACACATATATAATCATTTAGGATATTTAATCACCTTTAAATTTTACAATTTTGACATACAAAAATAATAATTATGATGATAAAACATATTTGAAAATAGTTTTAATAATTATTAGATACATTATGTGTAATTGATAATTATATTTTTGCTCTGAGTGAGTTTTTTCTTAGTAGCCCTGCAGGACAAGTGTAAAGGCATGTTTCATAAAATATCAATATTCAATTGTAAAGGCCAGCGGGCTACCGTTAGTGTCGAACCCTGCTCTAACACAGCCAGTTTAGAATTATATGATGTATTATTTGTTTTAATTAATCCCTACACTGTAAGTCTCTTAGAGATGTATGTACAATATTTTAAACATGATATGAAATGGAAATTAGATCATTGAAATCTGTGTCAATCTGTTAATCAAGGTTACTTAATTTTCTTGCACCCTAACCAATTTATGATTATCGAACAATATTTGATGGGCCTATCATGCTGTGGCGAGGCACTTTATTTAGACAATAGTGAAAACCTCTTACTAGATCCATAAAATATTCTGAATTGGCACCAGTACTCTGAAAAACCCAGCGGGGGTATTTGTCCCTATTGGACAGTTCTAGTTAACATGCATTAGAGCCTTGGTGCCAAGTTTACCAGCGACATCAAATTTGAGAAAATTACAAATCCTTAAACTCACAGAATGACTGAAATTTTAAACGGATATCATTTTGCATATATGTCACCACTAGATAATAGAAAGTTTCTACCACGCTCTACTACATGCGCAGGATTACGCTGTACCATTTCTCACAAAGGTCATCCTGTCCGTGAAAAAAGGAAAAAAATGCACCAATTGCTGGGCGGATGATCACTTCAGGAGCAATTGCAAATTAGAGCAGTGTTGAAGGATTTGTGAACAGCCTGGTCAATTTCTGGGATCTGACCAGTGTTAAGCCTATGTTACAAATCGAAAGAATATCGTGTGCTTTCTGGTGAGGAAAACTATTTGTCCAACTTCTTTCCTACCGAAATCAATGTTTTTCAGCAATCGTACCGATCAGTGGAACATGCCTATCAGCGCATTAAGTCTTTACGATCGGGAGACCTTAGCCGTGCAGATGTCGGGTGTAAAGTACTAAGTGCCTTAAAAGCGAAGCGCATAGGAGACCAAGTTTTTTAATCAGATGCACGGCTTTCATCTAATGTTTCAGTTGTGAACGGAATTCTGAAGGCAAAACTTTAACAGTGCTTTCAATTTAGGGATTCTTTAAAAAAGGCTCGAAAACAGACATCCTTGCACTCATGGTTGAATCTACATGGGACGAGCAATGGGGTAGTGGACTGAACTGGAACATCGCATACAGTCATGCAGCATTGGCAGGGCCAAATTAGACTCGGACAACTGCTCAACGCTATGGCTGCCAAATTAAAACGCTCAAGCTGTAGATCATGATCAGGATCCAGTAGCAGCAACAGACTGGGGAGGAACAACAAAGGAAATGGTCATAGCTAGAAATACAGTGAGATGGTAAAAAATAGACAATAATGAATACGTTAAACATAAGTCCAGTTGAATCCCTAAGAAAGTTCATTAAAACAGATCCAGCAGCCATGTCACTCTTTAACCCCCATCCCCGCAATCACGCATTTTAACGCATATACCGTTGCCCCGCAATCACGCATTTTAACGCATATACCTTTGCCCCGCAATCACGCATTTTAACGCACTTACAGTTTTTTGTTCTACAATGAGGCACAGTCATGTATATTTGTATATATGAACATAGAAATTTTACCGGGAAATCAGATAATTAAACTTAATGACGTCATAATAAGAATATACGTAATTATTTGTGTCAGAGTTCGGGTTTACAACTGCTAAAATGGAAACTTGCCACAATCGAAAATACTCATGGTAAATTTGTAAGGGTATTCGGATTTTTCCTCTGATTTGTTTGATGATGACAGTGACTGTCACAGTAGTTTAAGTGATTTAAGCTCTGAAAATCTTTCGTTATCGAGCCTCTCTGATTCGGACCTAGATCTAACCGATACGGAATCTAATGATGAACAAGGAATGACACCAAAATGGACTTCCATCTTACAAGATATTGATGTACCGCCCTTTGTTTGTACTACGGGGCCAACGGAGAAAGTGCAATGTAGTGAAACAGAAAAAGATTTTTTCGAAAATATTTTTGATTCAGATTGTATTTCTACATTAGTAACAAGCACTAACAAATATGCCCTAGAGGAACAACAAAGAAAAGGTTTGCTATTAATTACAGCTATATATGATATAAGTATATATAATGTCATGTAAATATGATTGTAATATTTATCAAGGAAAATTGACATGATAGTAAAAGAATAGAGCTAAGGCAGACATAATATTAAATTCCGTAAAATTTTATAACACTTCATACGAATCAAGTGTTTTATAAAAAGTTATTGAGAATTAAACACGCATGCTGATATTGAACAACCTTTTTTCATTTAAAAATCTGCAACTTGTGCATAAGTTTATTTATTCAAAATATATAACTTTGGGCAATATAGCTTATCAGTTTAGAAAATGACAAATATGACTTACAACATATACCGTAATATAATGAAGGTAAAAATAAATAAATAGATAAAGACCTATTATAATTATATTGTATACCTATACAGTGTGTGTATATAATGCATTGTATTTTATATTATTATTTTAAACAAATAAATCGTAGAAGCTAGATACTAATTATGGTTTAAAACATAGAATTAGTTAATTAAACGGAACTATACTTACTTAAAGTCAACACGTAAACATATAAACATGTTTTTCTTTAATTTTATATATACTACTATATCCTTGAAAAATGCCCGTGTGCTAAAAACTTTTTATTTATCAAAAATGTATGAAAGGCATGCAGTTCTTTTTATTTATTTAATGCATACGATTAAAAAAATTGTAAAACATCTCTACTACATCTCATTTTGACTGAAAATGAAATGAATACATAATATAAACAATTTTAAAAATAATACTGAATCGAAGTTAATATCAACTCACATTGTAGTGCCACTTTTTTGGAGGGGGGGGTCCTCCAATTTGCACTGTATCAATATTAATTTTATTTACACTAGTACTGAAGCTTATCACACATTTGCCAGGTAGTCAGTAATAAATATATTAGGTGAAAGGTTAAAATTCTTAAAACTACTGGTGAAATAAGGGGGGGGGGGTGAACTAATACTATTTCCTGCAAAACACTATGAAATAGTTGCGCGTTATTTCGACAATATTTTTATGTATTGAAATGGTGCCACCCTGTATAAAATTAATGCAGGCAAATATTGCACTTCAATAAATTTATTAATTCTATTTCAAGTTGAACATATACATGTAAATTCACATCCCTAGATTAAATCATTAAAAGGTTCATTCTATTTTTTCAATGTAGGTCGTGATTCTTTGTGGTATGAATGTACATATAATGAGATGCAGGCATATATTGGGATTCTGATCATGATGGGTATAAACAAGATTCCCGATTACAAGTTGTACTGGAGTCATAATAAATTTTTAAGGAATGCTGGCTTCCAGGAAGTAATGCCCTTAAAACGTTACGAAAAAATAACTCAGTATTTGCACTGCAGCGCAGAGAACACGGAGGATACGCTTTATAAAATTCGCCCTATTCTGGATATTGTTTCAAAAAACATGTCTGAATCCTACAACCCCCGGAAACAGCAAACCATAGATGAAGGCATGATAGCATATAAAGGAAGACATAAGGTAGTAAAGCATAACTTCTTCATTTATTGATGTACCTGAAACTATTTTTGTTACAAAATGGTTTAACCCCCCTTCCTTTCCCTGATTTAAGAATATGAGTTTTATGAAATGAGTGCTTCCCCTTTCTCATGTTGATTTTTTTGAACGATGCGTTTTTTCTTTGTCTCCAATTTATAATGTGCATAGAATATCTTGCTATCTTCATTTATAGGCCAAACAGTATATACCCTCTAAACCCACTAAATGGGGATTAAAAGTTTGGCTCCGGTGTGACAGTTTGTCTGGATTTTGCCATCAGCTTGACCTGTATCTCGGAAGGGACCAATACAAGGGTGTTCCTGTTGGCCAGACAGTAGTCTTTAAACTTACGGAGGAATTACAGGGCAAAAACCATCACGTTTTCTTTGACAGCTTTTTTACTTCCGTCGAACTAGCAAAGGGTCTACTCGCCAGAAAGATCTTCTGTTGTGGAACTATTGTGAGGAATAGAAAGGGATTCCCTAGCGACCTGAAGTCAGTGACGCCAAAGTTCCAAGGAGATTACGTAACACGGTATATATCTGAAACTATACTGAAATGCAGTTTTGGGCCTGATTTATAAATACTGCCTTTTTAAACGTAACGATTGTGAAATATGTGACTAATAAGTAAATTCTTTCTTGTTACAGACAAGATGGCCAATTAACAGCTACTGTGTGGATGGATAACCGACCCGTGTCAGTTTTGTCAACAATGACATCGCCGCTTGAGATGGCTACTAATGTATCCAGGCGACTGAAAGATGGTACAGCTGTATCCGTCCCCAGACCACAAAGTATCGGGCATTATCAATCATATTTTAGGGGAGTTGATTTATTTGATCAATTGCGTTCGAAATATCCAGTCGGCAGGGCAAGCAAAAAGTGGTGGAAATATGTACTTCACTTTCTTATCAACACTGCTATCATTAATGCCTATATTCTTATGAAAGAAAGTCGACCCCAGCTTCCTAAGAAGAAATACCGACAGCTGGACTTTAGAATCTCGCTAGCTCAGCATTTGATTGGATCTTTCAGGACACCACTAAGGGCAGCAGGGAGACGCACCTTAAACACGCCGACATGTCACAGTTTCTCAAAACTAGTGAAGAAAAGATCCTATTGCAAACAATGCTCAAAGTCGACACCAAGAAAAAGGAAGGATACTGCATATGGTTGCAGTCTTTGCGATACCCATTTGTGCGGAAAACAATGTTTCTCATTGTTTCATGGGTTCTTATCAATAGAGGAATAACTCAAAGTGTTCAAATGAATACAGTTATTGGGTTGGGGTGATATGTGCTGTATAGAACCCTAGTTATCGGATTGTGTGGCAATATTCAAAATTATAATGACACAGTTTTTTTAATGAAATGTGACTGATATCATGCGAATTGTGAAAATATTTCAGTTATATAGTGTGTTCACAATCCTTTATATTCTGTACCTTAGATTCAATGTATTGATAAATAATTTTAATGGTCTAAAAATGTTTTCAACTTGTGTCAATTTTAAACAAGTTTCCCACATATTAATTTGAAAAACAATTATACATTTATTGTAATTCTTCGAATAAAATTACAGTAGGAATTGCAACGATTAAAATTAATCGTCAAATATGGAAACGTTTGTTTTTTCTGCGTATACGGCCAAAAAAAAATCCTTCTGCTGTAAATATAAACGTAAAAACGAAAAACTAGATTAGATGCATTTTAAGTACAAAGATTTACCGCGCAGATTGCCAAGGAAGTTTTATACATCGAACGTACGGATAATTTCATGAAAAAGGAATTAGTTACGATGATTTTTTATAAATTAAAAAAAAATTAAATTGTAAAACATCTGATTGGATAAAACAAATAGGATATACTGAGAGATGATTGATTGCAGTATGTTTATACATACATGTACTGTGGAAAATAGAATATCGGTATTCACAGTTAATAAAGCATACACTATACTAAAAGAAATTCCGCCAATATTATGTTCAAAAACTAAAATAAAAAAAAAAACGATAACGCTATAGTTCTGCGGCTACATATAGTGTATATGTACATGTGACCGAAGAATTTAAAAAAAAAGGGGGGGGGGTATAATAATAGGTTTGTTTCTGTCTTCAATAACAGAACGGAAATGGAACCCAACAACTATTTTGAACATTGTTTTATATTTGATGAACTTATTAATTATTTTTGATTTACAAAGCTATGATACACTGTGCTTATTTAAAATGTATAATATCCCACAAAAAAATAAATAAATAGGATAAAATGACTATTTAAATATTTTAAAATTCAACTTACAGATGGATGTGCAAATTACGTAAATGATATACAATAATACGCTTTCTAATTTATAATAAAAAGCGCTACATAAATACCATAAAACTCTACATGTGGAAATACGTTTTTTTCAGTACGTAATCGCAAGTGCTCTGCGAGGACAGGGATAACGTCATCGAATGTTAACAAATGTAATGCTATTATTACGTCACAGTCAGCGCAAGGGGCAAAGAGTTAATGATTGTGCACGAGATGCTTTACGTGGAGAATAACTTCAATCCTTTTCAGTATGGTATACAGTCACCCCAGTTAAGCCCAAAAAATTCACAACATTCATGCTAGATATTTACAAGAACACTGGGACCACAAGATTCACGGCAAATTCTCTCTGTTTATCTTCGATCACAGCAATGAGAAATGCTGGTCTAACCGACAGGCATATAATGTTTATGTCAGATCACAAGAGGGAGAAATCACTGAAGTCATACTGCCGTCGCCAGAGTACAGAACAAAAACGTGTCATCAGCTATGTTCTTATATGTAGTAATTAATGTAGCAAGCGGAGAAAAAAACAAACATGCTTACATCCAAGCCTGATTTCGTCCACTCAAACACAGTCAGTCAGCAATCAAAGTCTCCAATTAAGCAGGGAATCCATTAATTTGTCGGGATTTGGAGCACGCTATGTCTTCAAAGACTGTCACTTTCACTTTAACTCTCCTAACGCTGTAAACAGTGTCATACGTCATATGAAACATTTTTTAAATGCAAAAAAAAAACAACATATCTTAGTTAATTACTTGTTTATTTCATATACTGTAAATTCAAAGTTAGATATTTTATGTTTAATGTTTGGTTATTAAATTTCTGTTAACGTTTCAGCTCTAGGAATTAATTTTTCACATGATGTATTCCTACGCGTTCGGCAAATTCAAATTAAGAATAACAGTAGATGATCCTTAAACCCTTTCAATCAATACAAATTGGAGAACAGGACATAAACCAAAATGGAATGATAGATTTAGGACAGGTGCCTTTGAAATACCCTGACAACTCGGCATGAATTCTCTGTATTGTTCAGGTCAGTGGAGTAATTCGATATGTAAGAAATGGCCTTACAGTTGTACGAAACATATTAGTTATTATATATAATATATAAGATTGTATTTGCAAACAAGGCAATTTCACTGATCATTTAATTTCGAAATGCTGACTTAAAACAAGGTAGTTGAGATCCCTTTATCCTCAATCAATTTGTTGGGCCATCCTTAAAAAAAAAATTTTTTGCGGTAACGCGCCTCATCAGTTTAGGTGTGGGTAGGTAGGTAGGCTTATTATTTTTTTTTTGGAGACAAAAAGTCAGAATTAAATTTCGATTAGATAGAGGTATTAAACAGGTCTGGACGATTCTAAAAATGGAAGTCAAGAGCGATAACCGTGAATACCAGGCTTGGGGTCAATTACTTTGAAATGTAATTAATTACTTTCAAATACATTGATAATTTTGTCAATTACTTGCAATTACAATTACATTGATTTTTTCAAATGTAATTAATTACTTTCAATTACTTTGACAAATGTAATTAAATACATTTCAATTACTTGAGTTTTATTTTTATAAAAAAAATAATAAAGATTTTCCTTAAAACGATTTTTCTATAGCGATTGAATTTGAACTTTCATTCAGACTGAATGATTCAGTGTTTTGGGGTATGATATGGGGTTCACACCTTGTCAAAATTAGACCATTACCTTATAATGAATGTGACAAATTGTATAAACAAATTAAACATTATGAGACAATAAATTATTGTACAAACACAAGCCCATGCTACAACAGTATGGTTTATGGTAAGATTTTTTTGTTACTTTTTCAAATTCATATTTTTGAAGGAAATAAATAATTAATTTATCAAAAATCCATTCATTTTATTCTATTTTGAAGCGAATAGAATACAGGTTAATCTAAAAGGGGATGTGGTTAGTCTAATTGCTGTCAAACAAATTTACTATCTAAACAATCATTGTAATTTGCAAATGGGAATAGGGAGAACTGAGATTTATAAAACATGGGAATAAGTACTATAAACGGTTTAACCCACCAATATAGAACTGTGTATAAGACATTTTTTAAAAATAAAAACTTTCATTTTGAAAAAAAAGTAATTGAAATGTAATTGAAAAGTAATTCAAAATACATGTACGTGCAATTTTTAAAATGTATTTGAGTACATTCAATTACTTGTAATTGAAAGCAGGCCCAAATACAAATTACTTCCAATTACTTTGAAAAGTGTAATTAATTACACTCTACTACAATTACGTTTTTCAATTACCCCATCCCTGCACTGAATACCTATAAATACAAATAATAAACAAGGCGCTAGTCCTTCTGACCAATCAGATAACAGCATTTAGACAAACCCATCAGAAAATAAATATAACACGTGGTTATTAAGTTTTTTGCTAAAAAGATTTTTTTAGAACAAACTTTTTGTAAACTTAAAGCGCATTTGGAAATAAAATAATATTTATGACAATTCTACCGTGAACAAACACGACTTGAAAGCTTTGAATACGTTTTAAATGGGATAAAAAAATCTGTCACTAGGAGGTAGCAATCCAAAAAGTTTAACGTACGTTAAAAAATTGATATAAATTCGGAAAATTTTCAGTTTTTATAGCCTGACATAAAAAATCTTATCGAAAAGATATCAGTCATTATTATTTTTTTAGCGTTTTTTTTAAACAAAATGGTCCATGCTTTTTCTGATATGCGAGGTAAGATATTGGGATAAAACGCATGAAAACATTGCTGTGACGTCATGCCTTTGTTCTTGCAGTCTAAAAATTTACCTGTAGCCGTCCGATAATAATAATTACCAGTCTGATAATATATTATCGGACGGCAATGATAACAAAATCGGACGGTGTTTAAAAAACAAAAAGAAGAGTAAAATAGAGGTTTAATATGTCCAGAAACCCCCAATAAAAATGTTAGGAAAAAATTCAGGGAAAGCAAACGCAAGGAATTTAAGTTGCTACAAAATAGCAAATCCATGAAAAAAAATCCGAGTTTAAACATTCCATAACATTAATAATTTCCACTCTTTAAAAGAATTTTTGATACAGCACTTTGAATAAACGAATTTAAATCCATTTCTGAAAAAGAGTCTGCAACTCTGCTTATTTTATGTTTGTTCCCCGATGGCCACACTTTTAAAACCTGAGAATATTTCCATTATCTAAACTGAAACTTCAGGGTAAAAATCCGCATTTTTACTTTCCAGGGTGATGGTTATAATATCTACCAAAATTATGTCAGTATCAATGTCAATTTATGCACATCATAAATAAAAATGCCCCCCCCCCCCCAAAAAAAAAAAATCCTTCACCACCGGACCCCTGTCCTGCTAAACTGAACCTGAACGACTGCCATTGAATGGATCAAATGAAACAACAGTTCACTCACTTTTTTACTGTGTCGTCTCTTTTATCTACTTATCAGACGGGTAGAAAACAATGGATGCCTAAACTCCTATTGTGTTATTATCGGACTCCTTCAGGTAACTTTTGGACATTTAAATGGCAATGTTTTAAGTAAGATATATGCCTCATACTATTCTATATGTAAAATTATCAGACAGTTTTCAGCCCTGACGGGCCTCAAACAGTCTGATAATTTAACATATAGAACAGTATTCGGCATATATCCATTACTTAATGTATATTTACATTTTCTTCACATTATAAGCCTTTCCTTATACCCATTTAAATTCTGCATAGCGTTGTATTCGGCGCTCATGAAACCCGTGATAATTTAAAACTGTATGCGTATAGTCGATACGATAAACACTTGTGTGAGTTGATTTATACACATGGAATTTAAGCATTATCGATGAAAATCGGATGGATAAGCAAAATTATATTTACCAACATATAATATATTCTGGTAAATGTTATAATTGAACTTGATAGGAACTAGCTTGTGCGATCTTTACCTGCGTACTAAACGATTACATTCTATCATACATTATTTTTTCTTTCCGAAATAAAAATGTCAAGGTTGTTCACGGTAAAAATGTGGGGAATACTTTATTCTTCAAAAATTTTCATTTTGCTTCTACAGATTTTTTGTTGAAAAAATCTTTTTGAGGAAAAAAACAAAAGCATGTATTACCTTTTTGTTCTTCTAAAATATGTTTTGGGGTGTGTAAAAATGATGGTGTCTGATTGGTCAAAAAAATAATTACGTTTACTTGATGTCCATTTATAGCAACTTTCGATTATCGTTCTTGACTTCCATATTTAGAAATCGTCCAGACCTGTTAAATATGTCTTAGATTTAACTTTAAGCATGTTAAGTCACTAATCAAACAAGAAAATTAAGGCATTCTTAATGAATCCAATCTTTTATTGTTCAAATATCAGAACACATCAGTTCTTTTTTAAAAACGGCGTCTTCGGGTGCAATGGGGACGTAAAAAAATGTCAATAGGATAAAATTAGAAAATGGATATGTAAAAAAAAAAAAAAAAATTTGAACCCATAAAAAAAATCCAGTAGGGTGGATTTTGGTGAGTTGGTCGCGTTACCGCAAAAAAACAATTTTTTAAGGATGGCCTTGTTTTTTTTTTTACAAACCTATGTGACATAATCATAATACGAAGGGGATAATGAAATATTACTGTATAAATATTGAAATAAAGGACGATTGAAAAACTGAAACTATCGTTTTAACAATGCAACTTAGCAGCTGGTTGACTATTTTCTTTTATAGTCAGTCAAACGTCTAAGTATAAAAAAGCTGTATACATAATAGGCCATACAGATTGTCATGGAACAGAGATTGAAACTGACACGGAGTAATAAAATGACATAAATAAAAAAAAATCATTCATGAACGTAGAAATTTTGTCTGGTAATGAATTCAGGTCTTCTCCATTACGTAAAGGAGAAAGTCCAAAAACTGTCCATTCTGTGAGAGACAGAACTGTTTGAGGCCCGGAGGGCAGTTTGAGGACTTTATCCTACTTAAAACGTTTTCTTAACTTACTAAACTGTCCCAGGTGATGGTTTTTTATTTGCTATGATTACGTCATACACTTGATTGTCCAGAAAGTGAGAGATGAAAACAATAGCTGCATTGTTTAACTTAATGGACAGTGCCAGGTAAATTTTTTCCCATGTAAAGCTTCATGAGCAAGGATGTCCTTATCGGATGGAAAAATGTAATATTACATATTTCTCCAAAATACAGGCCAAAGGGTGGTAAATACTCTAAAGTAGGTAATGCACAAGCAGAGGTCTGTAGTGTAGGTAAGCAGATTCTGAAGTTAGTGTTCCAGTTTTAAAATATCACAATTCAAGATTTTAGGACACTATGCGAATCATTCTTTGAGAACAAGAGCGGTGACCCACGTGTATGAAGCTGAGATTGAAGAATAGCCAATAACAGAGAAAAACATGTCACAAATCTATTACAGTTTGATCCTAAATTTAACCAACAATGAAAAGCAACATGGAGTAAATGAAATAAATCATGGAAATATGGGAGATTCACATGATGGGAAGTGTATGAAAAAAAATTTAAAATTTGTGATTCCTGTCCCAAAAATGATTCTGACAGCAGTGCAACTATGGAGATTATCATTTCATCAGGAAATATGCCTTTCTCATTTAAAATTAAATTGCTTTTGGAGATATTTTTATTTGTTGGATATATATTCATGGAATGGATCTACCATATCCAGCATTCATTTACAAATGCTGTGAAGAGGAGTAGACGTTTGTGTATTAAAAAAGAAACTTCTGGATGTGGATGTTCTAAAATTATTATGCATCAGGATTTACATATGTGTCTTAATTGCATTAGATTTGTCTTTTCCAAAGATGATATACTGTTGAACATTTCATGTACAAATGTTTGATATTTACGCACAATTGTGCATTACATAAAAAAATTATTTGCCTGTTTTCATCATTAATGAAGTTCAGAAGGTATATTGCATTTTGTACACATTTAGATCACATAAATTCCTTTATATACATAAATACAATTATGAATTTTTTGCAACATTTAAAACCTGTATATTAAGTTTCCTGTAATTGTACATTAAGTTGACAAAGACTGTCGATTAAGTTAAGAATTGAGAGTTTTTTTCAACTTAATGTACGGTTACAGGTGACTTAATGTACAGGTTTTAAATATCCAAATATTGTCCTAAATAATGTACTAAAAACACAAAGGATTTCATAACAAAAATGTTTTAAATATGGCGTAAGACTAGGAAGTTGTATAATTTATTATATACATAAAGTGTATCACTAAATTTAACTGTAGAATTAACGCAATCATGTGACGTTGTTATTCGACTTTCCGGATCACCACACTGTGCTTTTGTGAATCCGTATCACCACTCTCTGAAACTAATGACGTATTACGTAAAAACATGACGTTATTTTTCTGGCGCGTAAAAACTCCATTGTTATTATGCTTTGTTTTATGAATAAATATTATACAATTGATATCTAAAGTCTATTTTGGTATATTTAGCTAGTTATAAGGGGGTATATAATAAATTTATCATTATAACAGTAACTTGATCCGAAGGGTCGTATCATGTCGAGTTGACAGGCGCCTATCATCAGATCTAACGAGACGCGAAGCGTCGAATTTGATCTGATGATCCGCACTGGCCATGTATATATATATATATATATATATATATATATATATATATATATATATATATATATAGTTTTGTGACAGGCGGATTGTGGGTTATTTAGCGTCTTTTACACTCACGTTGTGGGTATCATGGATGGTTTGTGGGTCATTATATATTGACCCACAAACCACCGCCTCAAAAACTTGTGTATTGCTATAATATAAACCATATTTTCATATTTTACAAAAAAAAATATTTTGACCCATAATTACATTAATCAAAAATGACCCACAATGCAATTTTATATACATCAATTCTTACCACTCAGTGGATTGGATGAATTTTGTGTGTGACCCACAATATTCTATATACTTTCCCACTACTCACTGTTCTTTTGTTCGGGGCGTACAATGGAAAATATCGGGAATTAATAGTTATGTAGCTTATCAGCCGAGTATTTTTCAATCCTCTACGCAGCTTTTAACGATGCATAAAAGATAGACGCGTGTTTATCCCACAATGTTCTTTCTACATATATATAATGACCCACAACTATGTATATATATCACAATGATCCCACAATATTATATATATGTGCACAAAAATGACCCTCAATTATATCATGTAAACATGTGTTTTCATGAACATTTATATACTTATCAGT
>NW_026919272.1:0-15280 GCF_032062105.1 Saccostrea cuccullata | reverse complement strand
AAAAAATAATACATATAAGAATAACTTACTATCTTTAGTATTAAATTTATACATTTTTTTTTTTGCACTGGCAAAAATTATATATTTGTTATTATTATCTAAGTTTGCTTATCGATAATATAAGTTTGCTTAGCAATCTGATTTTTATAGATGATGCTAAAAGAACCACGAATGATAGTATTGTTCTCCCGCCTAGCTCTAATTCAATTTTCAAAAGTTAACTTATTTGAATGATTTTCAGAATTTTTATAGATATTTATATGAATTTTCATAAAACGTTAATTTTTTGGGGTACCAAAGAAAGATAACTCTATAATTATGGTAAAACTTGAGTATTTCACTATAGAAATCAATGGAAAACGGAAAAATATTTTTAAAACATCTGCCACCAACCCCCCCCCCCCCCATGAAACAAAAATTCCTTTTTACATTTAATATAAACTGTCATTTTACAAATTTATGCCAAAGCTTTTTGTGTTTCACGGGGGGGGGGGGGGGGGGGGCATGTTTATAGACAACAAAACGAAAAAATGATGACTTTTCACCAATTCTTAAGCTATTTACAACTAAATAATTGTATGTTAATAATTTATATATGTTTTATTTTACTTGTGTACAGTAAAAGAAAAGATATGAAATACATTTAATCATATTTAAGACTAATTCAAAATAAAGTGATTCTTGAAAGTTAGATTTGACTAGAAAATATCGTCTACCCCCCCCCCCCCTTTTTTTTTGAGGAGCTGAAATTAATGATCATTTACTATCTAGAGCTGGAATTAAAATGATTAATCAATTACCATAGATCTGTTCTTTGTACTAAACCAATTTTTTAATGTCCAAATTGCCATTAAAATTGAATTTAAAGGGTGCAAAATGTAGGCGGGAATCAAGAGTTAGAGTACGTGGTTCTTCTATATGTATCGGCCCACCTTAAGTGTTTATCGTATGGACTACATATGATATAGTTTTAAAATATCAAGGGTTTCTTCAGTCATCCTTTGATAAATGGACCAATTCAAGATATAAAACCCGAAAAAAAAAATGTCTAAAAGAACAAAATGTACAACATAATTCTCTATAGGACATATCAGTGAAGTGAGCTTAAAAAAAGAAGTTTCCACAAATCTAGCAGTAGCATCTTTAAATTTTTACAACAATTTTAATATTATATGTACTTAAACAATAAAATGCTTTCTTTGTTAATGTTATTACGGGAATTAACGGAAGCAGCTGTTGCAGTAAAAAAAACCATCTTCCATAACCCGCGTAAGACATTTTATTGTTTATATTTATATCTGTTTAAACAATCAATTAAAGTAGGATTAAAAAGATTAATTATTGTACTGATGATGCGAACGTCTTCGTACGTGTCATTGATGGAACAACCACTGATCAATAAATCTGATGACATGCCTAATGTAGTTCATGCAGTGATTAACGCAGTGGGTTATCTAAAGAAATAAAGTAGAAATATTCAGTGGATGTAAATATATTGATTTTAAGCTAATGTTACAGGAGGTTATGCTCGTTCAAGTCTTCTTATTTTTTAAATAACGCTAAATTTGACCATTTTTTGTTTCTGATGTTCAGCAGTGGCGTAGCATCGTTTTTGAGAGGGGGGGCAGCCAGAGAATTTTTTTTTACTTATCTGAAAAAGTTGACAAGCAAAAAAAAAAGAAAAAAAAAAGAAAAAAAAAAGAAAAAAAAAGAAAAAAGAGAAAAAGGCAAAAGTTGCCCAAAGTCGAAAATCCTATTTCATCCTATTATTTTGGTGGTGGTGGTGGTGGTGGGGGGGGGGGGGGGGGGGGTTTACTTTTTCTCAGTGTCAACTACTTTCAGTACTAATTTTAATACTACATTTTTTTTTACATTACTAAAAGTGGGGGGGGGGAGGCAACCGGGCTTTCAATTAACATTTCCTATAGTATAAGTAA
This sequence comes from Saccostrea cuccullata, assembly GCF_032062105.1. NCBI lineage: Eukaryota > Metazoa > Mollusca > Bivalvia > Ostreida > Ostreidae > Saccostrea > Saccostrea cuccullata. Next base: position 13,343 of record NW_026919272.1, on the reverse strand, counting down.
GGTTGAGGAAAAAAGTGGGGGGAGGGGGGGGGGGGGGAGGCAGCTACGCCCCCTGTTCAGTATATAAAGCTAAAATATGATTCATGAAATTTCGCATTAATCCGATTATTAAATTAAAATTGCTTGGGAATTAACTTCCGTAGCATGAACTTCCATAACGATACTTCCGTAACATTAACTTTCTTAACGGTACAAATATCGTTATTGAAGTTAATGCTACGGAAGTTAATTCCCCAGCAATAAAAGTTAAAATTCTTGCATGGCAATACATGTATTTAAAATCAAAGTTTGTTTTTGGTTATTAAACAAAAGTATTAAACATTTCGCTCCCATAATTATTAAAAAAAATTTTAAACCTTTAATGCCAAAAATTTCCTGCGTTACCTTTACGGAAGTTAAATTTTTAAGAGATACAACAGTTTTTCTGTAATTCATTTTGTTATTTCGAAAATGTAATTGTCTAAAATAGCTGACTCGCTCCTAGATGGTCACTTTCAGATAAGTTTCAGTTCTTTTTGTTCTAGACTACATGTATTTAAGTATGATATAAAAATTTTGACTTAAGCTTATTAAGATGTTTCATGATCCTATATGGTCTAGTGTCAGAAGAAGACTCTTTTGATAAAATGGTAGATAAAAATAAAAAATTATTCATGTATATGAATTCATTTCTATTATATATAGGCATGATGACAAAAAAAGAAAGATCTCAACACAATTTAGTGGGCGCTTGTTATGGAGACACAAGGACATTCCCTTAAATGGATATCCATTCAGTATTGGGAGACACATCATAAGGCAATGCCAATATGGCAAGGCCCACAAAAGAGTGCAATCAAATACAAAGGTAAGTTATTTTTATATCAAAGGACTATATACAGTAATGACGAATATATGCCCTCAAACTTTGACAAAGAAACATATAATTATGTTCTAAAATAAGGGAATATCTGCAGACTACAAAGCACTAAACAACCAGGACTTCATATGTTACTTGGATATGACGTCAGGAAATTGATTGAATTTTAATTTCCATTATTTCTTCAGATAAGTTGTATATTATGTCAATAAGCTCAATAATTTATATAAAGTGTAGAATGATATAAAATCGATGATAAATTTAAATATTGTTGTGGAGCACTGGCCAGCGCTCTATAATTTTAAATATAATTTTAATAGAGAAAAAAGAACATTTTTGGCCATTTTTCCTTGCTGAAAAGTCCAAATAGTTTGTGACGTCATAATACAAAAATTGTCAATAACCTACTTTGATATCATAATATGTTTTGTTAATTTAGATTTCTCATACAATATATATATGATAACAAGTGATTAAATTTTCAAAATAAAACTTTTTTTTGGAGCAAAAATTAGCAATATTCTGCAATGTTATGATACTTTTTCTTATTTAAATGCATGAAATTTACAATTAATGCAGATTTCCTATGTTTACTGAGTACCTTGTCGTTCTGAGGAATATACATGTTCAAAATTAATGAATTAATTAGGATAGAGCAAAGTAAATTTGCAAGTTCCAAGAACTTCACTTTAAACAATTTTTACTGTACTTTTGTAAAGGATTTGATAAAAACGTTCCAGAATAATTATTTATTTAGATTTTGTATCTTTTAGGCAGTACCCGATGAGCACAGTTATGCTAAAGGTCAGCGGTTTAGCTTGCAACCAACCAGGAAAATTGGGTGCACTGCACAGATTATTATCAAACATGTGATTGTCCATGGAGATGAAGAGTACTGTGCTCACGACCTTCCTGAGTCCAGTAGAAAGAGGCAGGAAATCTTGCGCACTGTTTCATCACGGATGCAGGAAGAAGAAAATTACACTGGAGAGGAAAGAATTTATGTTTCTCTGCCTTTGAGAGCTGCACATCAACACGATATTTCTCCACAGTCTTCCCTTGGAAACAGATTGAATGAAAAAGTAAAGATTAAAATTTATGAAATTGTCAAATCTGGAATTACTAACGTCACCATTGTCAAAAAAATTTTGAGATCATTTGTTGAGGCAGAATTCAGAAATAAAGACATTAGACCATCCATATATGACAGGGCATTCTATCCCCTTACAAAAGATATTAAAAATCATGTTCATAAAGCTGTTGCTGCAGGGAAACTTTCGGTCCTAGACCAGGAAAATTTAAGAGCGAAGATCGATGAGTGGAAGAAGGAGGAAGACTGCTCTCGCCATTTCTTCTTTCGCCCAGCCACAGAGGAAACTGCTGATGCTGCCGGGGATAACTTTTTATTCATACACCAGGAAGAGTGGCAAAGGAGACTGATGAAGATGTATGGCAATACGATATCCCTCCTCGATGCCACCTATCGAACTACCAAATACAACCTTCCTCTTTTTATGGTTGTGGTAAGGACGAATGTGGAGTACATCCCTGTGGCAGAGTTTGTGACAGAGGATGAGACTTCTGACAGTATCCAGGAGGCCCTACACATCTTAAAAGGCTGGAATCCAGACTGGTGCCCCGATTATGTCATGCTAGACTACAGTGAGGCAGAAATTAATGCTGTAAAAGCAGAGTTTGCATCTTCCAAAGTCCTCTTGTGTGCATTTCACAGAGAACAAGCCTGGGAAAGATGGTCAAGAAGCGGTAAAAAAAATTATAAGTTTGTTATGTACCACTACATATATATATAACTTTGAAAAAAAATGTGAAACTTGATATAGAAATGGAGGAGATTCCTTTAAAAATGTAATTATGAGTAGATAAAATTGATAAATTGAAATAGGTTGAAATAAAAGCATTTAATTAAAATTGATTTTAACTCTGAGTCTTCCTTGGACAATGACCAACACTTGACAAAATGTAATAAACGTTGGTTTTATATAATTGATTCTCAGAATCCATTTGATTATTGGCAAAAAAAAGAGAACATTATAGGCTTAACAAAATGTACTCTTGTTGATATTATTTGAATATTCAATTACTTAGAAACAGAAGTAGAACCAGTACCTTAATTATTATTATCATAATTATCATTATTAATTGTTACTTAATTGAAAAAAAAATGATTTCTTACAGAAAAAAACATAAGCAGCATACACAGAGATGATTTTCTATCAACACTGCGTAATGTTGCCTATTCTACAACAGTAGAAGAATATGATTTGGCTGAAGAAAAGTTGAGGAGCTGCCATTGGTTCAAACAACCATTGCAAAAATATATTGAAAACAAATGGTTGTCTGTGAAAGAGGTATGTATATATTAATGTACTATACATTAACACTATCCATTTGTATTTCACTTGTGCTGTATTGATATTTTTTCTATTATTCTCAAGATCAACAAAGACATTTGTTGTATAGACAAATCACAGGAAGCATCTTTGGTAGTTTGAAATTCTAGTGTATTCCCTCTCTGTATGTCTATGGGCTTTGGCATTTTTTTTTCTACAGAACCAAACTAAGCCAAAATGATTTAGAGCATTAATATATATGCTTTTTTATGGGATACTAAAAAAATATTATATAATGAGAATCTTTAAAATTGAACGAGACTGCTGTTATTCTTGCTTCATCAACTTGTTTGTCAATAATTTACCTTGTTTTAGAAATTGGTCATAAGTTATAATGCTGCATAAGTAAGGGAAGTTGACAATAGAAATTTTAAAGTCATTTATCATAAAGCTTTGTTGTTAGATTACCATTAAAAACTTCTCCAATAAAAATATCCAAATGTGAAACAGATGTGTCAGACTCTGTGGTATCTTTTATCACAAGCTCACCAGAATATATTGTATTGATTAAGAATGAACATTCTTCCTCAAATTAATTGAAAGTGCTAAAATGGCGATTTTGAAATTGCAAAACTTGTCTGAACATAATGAACATGATGAAGTATAGGCATTGTAAAGAACCTTGCAGACAATGTTACTTGATTGATCTGAATCACACACATTTATGTACTATCTAATAATGCTAAAAATAATAAAATTTTATATATTGCTCTGCTAAATGTTGAACATGTTCTATGAATATTTTGTATTTCAGTCCAACTGGCAGCTACTTGTAGATGGTAATGTATTCTTGTGTTGTGAAAAGTATCATAATATCATATGTGTTGTTTTGGTGGCATTTAAATCATGCAAACAAATGAAACATTTATATACATGTATATATGTACATCTCTCACTACATGTATTAATGGAATGATGTAATAATAATTCAATTAATTTATTAATTTTTATTTCTTCTTCAGCTTTATCCCTTTCATTACATATTTCATGCTTATGTAAATCAGAATTATTTTCTGCAAAAACACTACATTTACAATTTTTTTGTTAATTTTTTCAACTTTATGAATATTGATTAATTTATGTAAATGTAGAGGGCTTAATTAATATAGTGACATACAAGCAAGATAATCAATTTCAAAGGGTATACAAACATAAATGGCCCAACATAAATTCTTACAGGCTCTTGAATTTATGGTCGATGCCAGACATATTAGATTTGAGTAAGGCCAAGATCTAGTAAATGAAAGGTTTTTACAGATATATCAAATATATCAAAATCCTGTAATGATGCTTTATAATATATAGCTTGGTCAAATAAGGTGTTTCAGGGCATATTTTTTAGGTAAACAAGATAAACACTCATATATTAAACTAGCTGTTCATTTCCTATGAAAAGTTAAGAAAACCAGTCATGATTATTTTAGTTTTTTCCATATCAGGCAAAAAAAAAACCTTTCAGAAAACGGATATTTGTGTTCTTGACCTCTTCTTTAAAAATTATGTTGCAATTAATATAGGTATCGGGACTACTTTTCATTAATGATTTCAAACAGAATTTCATGTAAATACTTTTTTTCTACATAATTCTATTAGAGTTGTAAAATACGGGGAAAAGACACTTGAAAGGGATTGTGATGTCATTAATGGATAATTGCACCTAAAAGAACAGTCCAATTTAGTCATTTACTAGACCTTGACCTTAATCATTTATTAAAATTATAATACTCTTATTCAAAGTCCAAATATTAATTGATTTTAGGTGCAATTAGTAAAGGAGGATCAGGGTTTTAAAATAGTTCTTAATATTAGGGTCCTCCCTGGGATCAACACTTAGTTGTAATGCAGCAAGCATTTTATGTGCTGTTGAAAATAAAAATATATCAACATATCAGTCAAGAGAGTATATTCTATATAAATCAGGATCTTTTCAAATAAAGATCAAGAAAGAAAGTCAAAGTAAATTTTCAAAAATCGGTCTTCATGGTAGATATAACTTAAGTTAGCAAATGGGAAGATACTTTAATTAAGGATTATAATTAGATATTTTACAGGGATATTAATTAGAAACATTAACCTTGTGTAAATATTAATACAGTACTTTTATTTACATGTATGCATAATGAATCATGAACAAATATTTTTGATAAATCCATATCTGCCAACGAAGATACATATTGATTTTCCAAAATACACAAGCTAAGAATTAATTAAAAATTTCTTTTTACTGTTTTTTTGAGTGCATAAATCTATATTTTTATTTATAGTACTGGTGCAATGCTTTCATGGACCTTGGATTTCACTCACCTGTAACAACAACAAATGGTGTAGAATCCCTCAACAAAGCCTTAAAGCACTTTTATTTAAAACTAGCTAATCCTGGAACATTGAGCGCCTTGATGGGAGTAGTCATCCAGGATTTCCTACCAGATTTGTTTCAGAACTATGTGATGTTGAATTACAGGTATGAAATCTCCATAAATCCTCAGCTGACCTATCAGACTAACTGTCATCTGTTCATCGCTTTTTACATGTTTTTCTTTCCTGTGACCCAGATTTTCCATAAAATTCATGTGTCTTTCTATCAATTATGATGTTAGCTTTTCTGCAACTCCCCCATATTTCTTCAAAGGTGATTACTCCTGCTTACCAAGGTTGGGGGAGGGGGAATTATTGTGTGGAAGTAAGATTTTAAGCAGGATAAGTCTTATATAAAATACTACATGTAGTTAAGATTATTGATTAAAAGATTTGCACCAATACTTTAAAACATTTACTTTTCTGTCAGTAAATATTATGTACATTATACATATTGTTTTATGTTTGAACAATGTCCATTACTAAGTTTAAAAAATTTTAAAGGGGAGTATTGTAGACCTGAGTGTGAAATGTCAGATTCATTCAATTTTTTATCACTTTTTGAGTTAGTATACTCACTACCAAGTAGCAGGCTTTGGGGAAATACATGTACCATTGAATACAAGTAAATTCAGTATCAGCAATCATTTGATGATAAGTGCTAAGCATAACCAAAGGAAGTATTAAAAATTTTCAAGTAGATAACCCTTAGCAAAATCAAATTGATTGAATTTTGATTTATTTTGTAGTTGTTTTCTGAGCATTGGATTTTCATTGTTTTTTGATTTGCAAAGAAATCAACTGTGCCTCCTTGCTAAATTGTATGGGAAAAAAGCATTGAAATAGCATTGAACATTGGATTTTGATTTATTTTGCATTGACTTTTGATTGAAAATGGCTGGATTTTTGCGAAATATGTAAATGAGATGAAGGATTACTTTGACATCACGGAAAAATGCAAAATCAATGCAAAACAAATGAAATACAGTATGAAGCATTTATTTGATGTCACTTAGCATTATTGTGACATCACAGAAAAATGTTAAAGTAATACATATAAAAACATTTAAGTGATGTTATGAAACTTGAGAAGTAACATAGAATAAACACATAATTATGGTAACAAACAATATCCAGCATCATGCTCAATGCAAACATTATTACTAATAATCCATCACATGTATCTTAATTTACCAAAATTTTGAATACTTATCTTAAAAATTCACCAGTACAGTTATAAATTCAAGTAAATGAATTACTAACTTCCTATTAATTAAATGTTACACTTGAATGTGTGTGAGACATGAATAAAACCCAAAAATCACTGACACAATAACAGTATACATGTAGTTCCATACATTAATCACATATCACAAAGGCACAATTTGAAGTAGTAACACTTCCTTGAATTCCATTTCTATGTTACTCAGCAAATAAGTTTCTCACTTTCTGGACTGTTATTGGTAGTTTTTGTGGAACTGCATTAGTTAAATCTTTTTTTTTCCATTTAACTATAGACTGCTTTAAATTTATTGAACATTTTCGGTGGCACAGGATCTAACTTCAAATTTTTGCACTTGGAGCATGTACATACTCTGAAAAAAAAAACACATTCAAGATATTTATCATTTGATAAATAAATGAATCTTTTAAATAAAAAATAAATGAGAGTCAAGACTGCATGGTGTTTCGAGGTTTGGTGCATAATTAGTAATTCTGTAGTGTAGACTAATTAGTTTATAGTTACACTATCAGCTCAGCAGTGGACACCAGCAGTGTTGCTTAAACAAAGAGCATAGATTAACTTAATTTGATCAGAAAGCATGTGATGGAAATTAAGCCCCGATCTTTGTTTACATAAGACTTCCTTGGAGAGTGAAATTTAATACTTGGCATGTTCCCCCTCTCTGAAATTCCACAGAATGTGTAATGATGGGTAAAATAATGCTATAAACAGTGATTAAGAATAAATTTTGAGAAAAAAAGAAATAACTTACTTCCTGAGAAAACAATGTATCCATTATTTGTATGGCATCTACTTCAACGGCACCATCTTTTCATCACCTTCAATATCACTGTCACAAAACACCTAGCTGTCTTCATCATTCTTAGATTCTACACAACTTTTTGCCATAATATGAATAGTTTAGTCCACAGGGAAGAACACAACAAAATGTTGATCATTTCCATCAAAGTACATCATGGCTTCTAGCTTGTCTGGATGCAGCGCCAGCAGAATTTGAAATGGCTGATAAAGTGACGTAGAGTAATCACGTGATTTTTATCAGCCTCTCCCTGGATATGTTTACAGCTGGTTAGCACTAATATAACCAGCAATATACACAGCTGATAAAGCTACCATTTATTTCTGAATCAATGCTTCAGAAAATAAATACAAATTCAATCATGGATTTACCAAAGAGATCACTTCATGTGTAATTTGTTATTGGTATGACATCATATAAATTCAAAATAAATGCAAAATAAATGCATTGAAACAACATTTATTGAAAAAATCAAATTTCAATCATTCCAAAATCAATGGTCTGAAGATTTTTGAATTGGATTCAATCAAAAATAAATGCATAACCAATGTTCAATGTATTTTCAAGACAAATAAAATCAAAAATCAATGCAAATATAGCATTTGTTTTTGCTAAGGGAACACATAATATTTCCATTTCTAATCGATCTTTTTTCTCTGTGATAACTCTATGAAAGTTAGCATATTGATTTCTTGATAATTCTAGCAGAATGTAAATTAGGCAGGTCGATAGGTCAGGAGCTAAGGAGGCCTAATAAGCATGTAAATCTCGTGCGGCTACCGTTGTGTTTGATGTCAGTGGTCAAGGACTATTGAAATTGGCATGATAGTCCTCGTGTCATTTAAATCTTTGTCTACATTTTTAAAATCTAAATCTACAATTTTATTTCACAATAAAATTTATGCATGACGATAATTTATGCATGACGGGCTTCGCCTGTTATCCAATTATCCCATGTTTCCCAATATTATCATTGATGCCCTAGCTGGCATACTATAATAACTAGACAAAGTTCCCTTAAACGCATGATGAAATATCAGTATAGAGTAGTTGGGGAAAAGCAACAATCTTCAAAACATAAAATGATGGAAAAGCAGGCCAGAAATTTTCCTGAGTATTGTACATGTATTATTGTTTGTTTTACATACATTATGTCATGTTAGCAAGCCCACAGTGATATAATTTGAAGGTACTTCATCTGTTTTTACATAGTTTGACACAATCTAAAATATTTTTAGGGCAAGTTCCAACTTTAAAGCGTATGATGCAAGCATACCAAAGTACTTGCATAACCGTCCACGGAAAGTTGTAGAACACTGCATGCAAAGATACCACTCCAGTGACCAGATAGACTCAGGTGATATAAAGATTGCAGATGACATTTCTGGACGGATATACCATGTAAAAAGTAGGGAATCCAGCCAAACCTACCAGGTGACTATGGGAAGTGGGAAGAAATTTCCTCATTGTACCTGTGAAGACTTTCGTAGAAACTTCCTTCTCTGCAAACACTTTTTTGCCATCTTCAAGAGTACAAACCAAAGTTGGAGCGATTTATCTCCACTTTATGCAGAAAGTCCCTTTGTAAACTTAGACTTTGGAGCTGTAGAAAAACATGAAATTGTAAATGTGTCATCAGATTTTGAAATTCCAATCCAGAAGTTTTTTGAAAAGGAGGGGGGAAAGTCTGAAGATCTTCAAGAGGATTCCGAAGACCTTCAAGAAGACTGCACAAAACTCCAAAGAGATGTTGTGGCTGAATTAAAAGATCTTCAAAATAAAGCCTATATTTGTTCAAATCACAATGCACTGAGTAGATGTCTGTCAATCCTCAATAATGCAAATGCCATACTGTCTGAAAATATCCCAAAAGAAGAGGGAATACCCCTTAGACCGAAGACAAAGTTAAGGAACCTCCCACCTAGAAGAAAATACTTCAGAAAGCTTGGAAAATATCAGAGAAGAGTTGGAAAGAAGGCAAAGACTATGAGGGATGCTTCTGTAATAGGTACTAAAATTAACTGTCAAAGAAAATGTTTTCACTCTGTCAGTTGTTTTTTTTAAGTCATTGGGAAATAGTTGATTATAATTATATTTAGTCTAAGATTAAGTAGATTTTTCATGAAATACCTCAACTGAGACAAAGGCTCAATTAAGCTTTATGGATCAATTTAAGCAGTTTGGTCTGTTGTTGCTTGTTACATTTCACATTTTCAACTTCTTATCAAGAACCAATGGGCCAATTTCAACCAAACTTGTTACATTTTTTTAAGAATAAGTGAAGGAGATTTAAGTTTGTGTACAGGAAGTGTCTTGCATTTTTTAGAGGAAAGATGGTTAAGATTTCATGAAAAATAGGTGAGATCTTTAAAAAATATTGTTCTCATGAAACACTTAGACAGAAATGATGAAATTTGTGAGTTTCATTACCTACTGTTAATTTTTGTTCATATGACCACCATAGTAGGTGAGGCAATGACAGAGAGTCAATGTTTCGCATAGAAATATATATAAAGTAACTATTTTTCAAAAGAAAAACAAAGCCAATTTTATTCATATTAATATAAGCACATGCTCATGTAGTATAGATGGAAGTTTGTTAAAATTCTGACCTACCTGGGGTGGGTGGGGTGGGGCTTAAACGTTATCAAAATTTTGAATATGTAGGGATAAGAATCTGATAAAGAACAGGTTGACCATAGATACTCTGGTGATCATTGTAGCCCTTGGAATTCTAGTTGTTTCATATGATATATAATAAAATGAAGAAATACATCTATTGATTGTATGATGGACCTAAATGTAATGGTGTGATTTTAGATGTGGAGGAAGGACCATCTGTTTTGGATGCAACGGAGGATATTTGCAAAGAAACAGAAAAAGAAAAAGTGACACCTGAAGATGACTGTGTTAAACGTATGATTGGCATCTGCTGTGCTTTCAATAAAATACACGAAGATACAGCCTAAATACATTTGTATTATGCAACCAAATATGTTAATTGATTTTTAATTGTTTTTTTTAATGATTTTGATGATTTTCCTTATGATATGATTTACTATTTAAACATGTATGATATAGCAGTTAATAACTTTTATCATATATATATTTCTATAATTTGCAGGGGAAAAGAAGGTTAAGAGTAAAGAGAAAAATAAAAAGAAGAAAATTCAGAAGGTTGCGGAACCTTCTGTTGCAGCTGTGGAGGAGAATATGACAGAAATCAATGGTATCAAAAGAGATGCTTTAATATTAGTTCTGTGAATTAACATTTAAAAGTTATATTGATAATTGACAAGTTTATAAATTTTACTATAATTTTTCAGGGCCTTCAAAATCTGCACAAACAATTGTGGAACAAGATGACACAACAGGTATTTTTTACTTTTAATTTATAAGTTTTTCTCTCTAAGATGAGCATTATGTGTATCATTTTCTTGTCAACTAAAACACATACATTTGTCTTAAGTGAACTAGAATTTTTAAGACTTAAATTAATTTCGAGGTGATTTTTTTTTTCAAAGCCTGCAATTAATTATAATTACATTCAATTCAGTTCAATGCCTGCAATCATGAGGGTGTTTAGTGATGGGGGTTTCAGTATTGTCCTTAAAAAAAACTTGGAAAATTATCCGTGGGAAACCAGTACACCGTAAAGTACATGCATGTGTATTATATACATATTGCATATGATCTCAGAATTGTTTATACAAAAAGAAATATATATTTTTTTAATTATATATTTTACTATATTAACATTTATGCTAGCTATATTGATGTGGTGTGGGTGGTTTTTTCTTTCTTTTTTTTTTTTTTTTTTTTTTTTTTGCGAGTTTTACTTTACTTTGCTTTAGAAATGAAATTGTAGTTAAGGTTCATAAACCCTCTGCTCAGTCATATGGAATTTTTCACTTTTATAATTTTCCAAAGGAAATGTATATATGCTGAATAAAATACAAACAATTATAGCATGGTGTGCGGGGCAAAAGTTGACAAAAAAGGCACTTAAACTTTATAAAGGAATAATAGACATTTGTCTGAAATTATTTAGAGTTATCTCTTTTATAAGAGTATCAATGTACCTTAATATGCTGAATAGATATTAATTTCTTTTAAAAGCATACAAACTGGTGATGAAATTATGGTCTTTAGAAGAAGATGGCCATATTCCAGTGGCAAAGGTTGGAGGGCAAAAAGTTTGTGACACAGATATCAGATCACTAAGACCTGGACAATGGTTGACTGATATGGTAAAGAAAAAAAAGAGCATTGTGGTTTTTAGCTCACCTGAGCTAAAAGCTCCTGTGAGCTTTTCTTATCACTCATGGTCTGTCGTCCGTCTGTCCGTCCATTCGTCTGTAAACTTTTCACATTGTCAGTTTCTTCTCAAGAACCACTGGGTCAATTTTAAGGAAACTTGGTACAAAGCATCCTTTGGTGATTGGGAGTTTAAATTTTTAAATTGAAGTGCCATTAAGTTCCCTTACAAGGAAAAATATTCTCAAAAACCACTGAGAAAGAAAAGCTGAACTTATATGGAAGCATCCTTGGGTAGTGTAGATATTTTAAAAAAAATCACAACCCGGTTGGGTGAGTCATAATAGTGAATTCAAGTTTTTCATTGAAATATATAGGAAAATTATTTTCGAAAATCTTCTTCCCAAGAACCATTTGGCCAGAACAGCTGAAACATATGTGGAAGCACTCGTGGATAATGTAGATTCTAAATTCTTAATATCATAACAAGTGGGGGGAGGCCTAGGGTGAGGCCACAGTAGGTATTACAAGTGGGGTAATCTAGCTTGATAAGTATAGAACAGTATCACCAAAGTTCTTCAAGTGAGCAATGTGGGCTGTGGACCTCTTGTTTAGTGTGTGAGGGTGTGTGTGTGTATGAGTAATTTCCATATCCTACTGAAGAAGAATCTTTGTATTCTTATATGAACATAATTAACTTCATGTGTTAAAAATTTTGCAACAGCTAGTCTGTTGCATAAGTGAAATGAATACTTGATAAAAGTTTTATAATGTGTAATGGATTTGTTTGTTCATTTTAAAATTGTTATTCAGAATGAACAAAGTGTAAGACATAAGTAATATCAGTGTACAAATATTGAAAATACTGTAAGTAACTTAGATTATATCCTGTTAAATTATCATGGGCATTATATCAAAATGAAATTTTTCTAGGTAATGGACAGCTACATCTCTATATTGGCTTTGGCCCAAAATGATTTGGGTAAGAAAGTTGTTAACTTTGTACAGAGCAAGATGACAAGCATAATTGAAGGTTCTTTTACAAAAAGACAACGAGATGGTTCCAGCAATAATAAGCAAGAAGTAAGTCTATTTCCCTAAACAAAAAAATGTTGCAAGTCATTACTTTTGAGATAAAATTATTTTGAGGAAATATACCTATGAAATAAATTTTGTATATCAGGAAAAAGAAAATAACAATACGTAATACTTTTGAAGTCTGGTCTTATGAGAAACTCCATCCCAGGCCTGGTGCATCTCTAAATTCTGTGAAATTGAGACTAATTTCACAAAAGAAAATAAGGAAAACTCTTTAATTTTAAATTTGAATTTTAATATGTGTGTAAGTATGGATGGGGTGAAATTTTCAGTTTCTTAGACTTTATCTGAATTTCTATTTGAATGTCAGTTTACAGT
>NW_026919271.1:0-15042 GCF_032062105.1 Saccostrea cuccullata | reverse complement strand
ATTTCAATAAAACTTTTTATAAAAATGTTTCTCATCCACTATCATACAAACAAATCAGTACAGATACTTTGCATCAGAGACTCCTAGTAGCAAGGATTCACTTAACAGAATGAGCTTCATGAAATTGTATGTGTAATATATCAGTGTTTCTTTGTCTGGTTGCAGGTGGTGATTCTGGTAGCTTCTGGTACCACCTTAGCGATGGTCAAAACAGCAATGCCAACCGAATGCAGTTCCTTGTCACCGCCCGGAAACTGGTCCTCTCGGTCGTCAACAATAAACCGCTCCAGGTATACCCAGAGCAGATACAGAGGATCACCACGGACCACCTTCTGAGCCGAACCAACAATCCAAACCAGACCAAGGACATTACTTACCACGTGTCGGTAAAACCAGAAAAAGGTCGGCTCATCACTAGGATTAACCACCGTGTGGTACCGGTCGTCTCTTTCACCCAGAAAGACATTAATGAAGGGCAGATTTATTACCAGCATGAAAGCATCAGGCTATCCATCATTGAGGACACAGACAAATTTGTTTTTGAAGTGAACACAGTTTATGCAGAGACTGTTAAGAACCAGGTGTTTAACATTGCGATACCCTACAGCAGTCAGAGCAACCGCGGCAAAATCCGGGTACAGAAACTGACATTGGCTGAAGGGGATCAAAAAATTCTGTCCAACTCAAACCTGAATATTTCCACTTACGTGAGTCAGTTGAAAGCTTCCGGTAAGAATGTGTCTGCTATGTACTCCTTAGTGACAGTTCCTAAACACGGCACTTTGACCTGGAGAGGAGGAATTGCTCTGAGAGAATTCAGCAACTTTACCCAGGAGAACATCAACTTGAACAGAATTGTCTACCGCCATGATGATTCAGAGAGCAGGAATGATAGTTTCAGTTTTCTAGTGTATTTGGACATGAAATATGGATCAAGTGAAGAAATCCAGATTCTGGAAGAAACCTTTCCCATTGAGATTAACCCAGTGAATGATGAACCATTTTATTTTGTACCAGACAATCCAGTGCTAGAGGTTACAGAGGGAGCTAGTACGGTTGTCGATGCTAGGGTTCTAAAGATGGTAGATAAAGACTCTCCACCCGAAAGACTCTGGTATGAAGTCCAAACTCAACCAAACAATGGGATTTTATCCTTCCAAGCTGACCCTCAGAGATTAATTAAAACCTTCACACAGAAAGATGTAGATGATGGTGATATCATTTTCACTCAGAAAGGACCACCCCTTCCATCTTTCCTGGAACTAAAAATAACTGATGGGAAATTCCCCAGGAAGTCCGTGACTGTAGCAGTGAGTGTTGTGTCCTTGACCTTGGAAATCATTACCAATGCAACAATTAACATTCCTCAAGCTTCGACGTCTGTGTACATTACCAGAAGTCAGCTAGATATTAGAACCAATGGAGAGAGGGAGAAAATAGTGTACACCATTACCAGGCCTCCAACTCATGGACAAATCTATCTCAAAACCTATCCGGTGACCACATTTACACAACTGGATATTGATAATGACCACGAAGTCATGTACGTCCAGAATGATCTCAACTTCCCAAATGACAGATTTTTCTGTGACATTTCCTACCAAGGATCCGATTTCATAATAAGAAACAAACTGATCTCAGTATCTGTCAAACCATTTGTCAAACAAAAACCAGTACCACTATCCAAAGGGAACCAAACAGCTATAACATTGCAAAGTCTTGATGCAAGGGGACTAGCTAATGTAACAGGAAGTATTCCACATTATAAAATTATACACCAACCAAAATATGGCATCATAGTAAGTGTTGTTCGTAGAAAGAGAGATGTACAGTCAGGCTACATGCCAGTGGAGGAGTTTACCCACAGAGACATTGAAAACAGAAAAATATTCTATATTTTCAGCCGACCTGTTCGTGGACAATCAGAAGATAGGATGACCTACTTGCTGACGGCCAGAGGGGTCCAGCCTGCTCTGGGTCAACTAGTGTTTAACCTTCCACACAGTAGTGGAATCAATGGTTCAAATGTGGATGGTGTTGGAACTCGTGAAGTAGTGAGCCCTAGTGTTAGAAATGATTTTGTTCTCATTCTAGCCATCCTCATTCCTCTGTGCGTGATCGTAATTTTAGGAGTGATTATAGTGTATCTTTTGTGGAGAAAGCGAAGATATCATAATTATACTCCCCCTTCAGACATGCATAAAAACCGGTTACGACCAGAAATATCTGGTCCTATTCCGCTAAATCAACCACATGTTCACATTGAACCCAACGAAAATGCATCCGATGATGAGCATTCTTTAGTGTATGAACACCACAATTACTACAATGTTCCCGTAGTAAGAAGGAATGTCTCCGAGGACAGTATTTCCGATTCTCACGAGTACAGTAATGTCGGAGCAACTTCCCAGAACCAAACAGAGGTTAGTGCTACAGTACCAGAGTGCAAGGTCACACCCTTGGGTGACCTCAATTTAAGGGATTCCATCGTGTCTCGATCGAGTGTGGACTTGTTTGATTGGTCGGTGATGGATGATCCGGAACTTTTACAGTATTGTCGAACCTCGGCTCCTGTGTTGAAGGATAGTCAATACTGGGTCTAGTCCTGTGATATAATGTGTGCTTGTTGGAACTTTTCAATCAGTGCACTTTTTTTGCTTTATATTGAGAATTTTTTTAACATGTGAAAAATGTTTTGTAAACACTTGAACAACAGGTTTTAGGAACATAAGGTGGGCATTTAATGATTTATTGATATTTATTGAAGCCAAAAATTTTTAAAGTGATCAGTGGGCATTTTGATTAGAGAAAAATTTCAGACATAAGTAAAATTTTAGAAAATTCGCTTTAGGATTTAAAAAGTTCACAGTATAAGGCATTCAGATGTATCATTTTTTTTAATTCAAAGGTTGTTTTAAGTATCACAATTTATCGATCATGTTTATCAATTATTTCTTTTAAGTATTCTATTGCAAATATGTCCGTTTATTATTTATTTTAATTTTCTGTTATGCCAATTTGTTTCCCTGTTGATGTTAAGAATTTTCAAAGCATGTTTATGAATACCATTATAAACTCTGGTTTATGAATAGACATTTCATTCTATCCAGACTTTCATGTGCTTTTAGCTTTTTATCCCCAGAACTTACTCTCTGTATTTCTTTTGATTTTTTTTTTTTTTTTTTTGTTGCTTGACATTTTGATAGAAAACCGAAGCTTTATTTTTCATTCAAGATTTTTCAGTCAATTCAACAGTCAATGAAATTTTAACTTTATTATAAAAAAAAACATTCCTTATACTATTAGGTGTACAAAATCCAGAAATTTTAGCTAGTTAGCTTTTTCATACAAATCATGGATATATCATGTAAGAAGCATGAAAAAAATCTCAAATCAAAGTTAAAATGATATATTTTAATGTGCCATTGTTGTTTTAAGTTGCATTTGGATTATTATAAATGCATAATTAGGAGATAAAATTTAATTTGGCTAAATTTTCAGTATTTGCTATGGCTGAAATATCTATGGAATATAGATAAATAAATTCTATGTTTAAGGGATGGGTGATTTTTCTTAAAATTTTGATGCAAACAAAATAAGAAATCAACAAATTAAGAAATGTTAGTGATATTGTTGCAATGTCTTACATTTTTATTGTGATCTAGCCATAATATTGAAGATGACTTTTATTAAAAAATAATGTTAGTATTAGATGATGATGAATCGATCTATCTCTATACATGTGCATGTAATATCACATTGACTTTTACTTGGATATATATTCATGTAGGATAGTAGATTGTATACCAGGTATTAAACTTGTTTATCTTTTTTGTGTTGTGCCAAATCATAGCTTAAAATTTCTTTCAGAATTATGAAATACATGTATTAACTATAGATCAGGTTTTAACCAAATTGTTGGCTTTGAACATATTTTATTGTAATATACATATACAATGGGATTGGGCACAAGTTCTCAAAACTTATTTCGCCCTCTCCCTATAAACCAAATTGTTTATCATATTCTTAAAGGATTAAAATAGGAGATTTGTTTTACAGGGTATTATTGTATTTCATATCAGTTAGTTTGCTGCTAAATGCTAATTAAACATTTTCTGTTCCTCAATATTAGATAAGTTTTTAGGTACATCACATTTAGGCACATTTTAACTTATACTTCTTGATTAAATTGATGCTGTATAATAATTGTGCCAAGAAGTTCTATTTGCTGTAATTTTTTTCCTCCCATTTTTGGCTAATTATGAGAACTATTCTACGTGTAAATTGTGAAATACTGTAGATTCCTTATTTTTCGTGAGTACTTATTATCGCGATTGGGCTCTTCAACGGCAAATAGCGAGAATAATAATTCGCGAATGGACTTTCGATCAAAAGATTTTACATAGATTTCAGCACCATAAAAATAAAGGCGAGTAATTTTATTTCGCGTGCTGTGCTCCTCACGAAATTATGTGATAACTAATTCCACGTGTATATCTAGGAATCTACAGTAATGAGTCATAATTCTTGATTCCTGTTTGATCATGGGTTAACTAAGCATGGATGAAGTAAATTTAATTAATCCACATGATCGAGTTCATCCTTAATGTAGATTAACTTGGTAGTGTGTAGTAGTCCAAGTTTGACATTTTATGTAGAGCTGGAAACAGCACCCTGATGTATACAATACTCCAGAATATTTCTTTGATATTGAAATTTTCAATCACAGTTTTTGTAAATAATAAATGCTTTATCTGTAGATCCAGATTTTCCATTTAGAAGTAGAAATTAGCTTTCAAGAATTTTAAAATGTTTACCAACTTTTATTGCAATTGAAAATGTGAAACACATTTCTAGCAATTTCAAAGCTTTTTTCTCAAGTCTGTGCCATTTGTATCCATAGTTAAATTTGTAGGTATGAATAAAAGAAAGTTGGATTACAGTGGGCAAGAGAGGTTTTGTGTTTGGAATGTTTATACCTTGTTTCTGATACATGTAACTTTAACCAGAAGATATCGATTGTAGAGAAGTTAAACATGTACCATTTACACATCAAGGTTTTGTGTAAAAAAATCTATTAAAACAGGTTTTCAATAATGTAAAATAGCCAAATAATAATGAAATAGTGCCAATCCAACTGAATTTATTTTGCTCTTTGTAAAACATGTAAAAGTATAAAATGTTGAAAATAAATTGGCAATAATTAAGATGTTGATGCATTTTGGTACAAAAGAATCTAGAGGGTTTTCTTTTGGTGCTTGGTTTGATGTTACAATGCTTGTTGACTGTTTTGTTCTGCCTTGCCCATAAATTTGTCATATTGTATATAATATTGATGCTTGTTGTTATTTCATTAAGTTATAATCATTATCACCTGATAATAAACTTTTGAAATCTTTATTTTGCATCTTTTTTTTAATTGTATCTTATAGATAAGGCTGATTTACCAATGCAATTACTGTATATGGTACTGGGAAATTTTTGCTTCCATTTTATTCTTAACTCTCATTCGCATCATATGGGTCAGTTTTAAAATGGATCAAATTTGAAGAAGACATTATTAACTCTTTAGCACAGCTGTATCTGAGTGAATTTAAAATGGGGCAAAATTGTTTGCAATTGAGAAAGGGCAAAAATACAATGGGCGAAAATTACCCTGTATACAGTCGCTACTTTAAACAAGAGGCCCATGGGCCACATGGCTCACCTGAGCGCATGGGTTAGTTAAAAAACACAAATCAGCTCAGTATTGAAAAGTTTACTTGTTGGGGGAGGGGGATTTGAATTTTTTATTACTTGAGAATTTCACTATATCAATAAAGCATACATGTATAATTTTGCCATACTTGAGAAGAAAAGTTTTAAAGATTTTTCCTATATATTTCTATGTAGAGATTTGATTGCCCATTATGGCCCGACCTTACCCCCAGGGGTCATGATAGGAACAAACTTGAATTAACTCTAACTGAGGATGTTTCCATATTAATATCCCCAATCATAGCTTTGCTGATCTTGAGAAGACGATTTTTCCTATATATTTCTGTGTAAAACTTTGATCAGCTATTGTGGCCCCGCCCTAACCCAGTGGTCATTATTTGAACAAGCTTGATTCTACACTACCTGAGGATGTTTCTACATGAGTTTCATCTTTCCTGGTCCAATGGTTCTGGAGAAGAAGATTTTTAAAAAAATTTCCTATATATTCCTATGGTAAACTTTGATCAGCCATTGTGGCCCCACCCTACCCCATGGGATCATGATTTCAAGAAACTTGAATCTACACTACCCGAGGATGCTTCCACATGAGTTTCATCTTTCCTGGCCCAGTGGTTGTGGAGAAGAAGATTTTTCTATATATTCCTAGTATGTAAAACTTTGATCAGCCAGTGTGGCCCTGCCCTACCCAAGGGGGTCAAGATTTGAACAAATTTGAATCTACATTACTTGAGGATGCTTCTACATGAGCTTAGTCTTTCCCAGTCCAGTGGTTCTGGAGAGGAAGATTTTTTAAGATTTTTCCCATCTACATATATTCCTAAGTAAACCTTTGATCAGCCATTGTGGCCCTGCCCTACCCCTGGGGGTCATGATTTGAACAAACTTGAATCTACGCTACCTGAAGATGCTTCCACATGTGTTTCATCTTTCCTGACCTAGTGGTTCTGGAGAAGAAGATTTTTAAAAGATGCCATTAATTTTTCATTAATGCAGCATTATCTCCCCTTGGAAGAGGGCTTGGCCCTTCATTTGAATAAACTTGAATCCCCTTCACCCAAAGATACTTTGTGCCAAGTTTGGTTGAAATTGGCCCAGTGATTTTTGAGAAGAAGATGAAAATGTGAAAAGTTTACAAACGACAGACAACAGAAAAATTTTGATCAGATAAGCTCACTTGAGCCTTCGGCTCCGGTGAGCCTATAATAAAATTGGTTCCCATGCCTAGAGCCACAGATTCAAATGGAGATTTCCTTATCCAAAATTATATTCAAACATTCTAGATTTCAAGTTGATCTTTTTTCAATATTGCTGATCAGTCACTGTCCATTTCCAATGCAAAACTAGAAATCCTTCCTGTGGCTGCATCCCAGCCATAGTAAGACGTTATTAGAAGTTTAGAACCAACTCTCAATACAAAGTTCTGATAAAGATAGCTTCTAAAGAAGATTATAAGATTTTCTTTTAATTGAGAAGTGTAATTAACCGTAGTTGGTCTGGGGCCCTGCATACCGTAAATCTGGAAATTTTTGCTGTAGATAAATTTTTAGCAAATTTGCGAGTTCATTGCATTCGCAAAAATATTTTTCTAAAAAATAAATTACCAATAAGAAAATGTAAACAAAACAGTGGTCATTCGCAAAATTTTGAAACGTAAAAATTAATCAACAGCATTTTGACCCGAATTCGCAAAATAAAATTGACGTAAAAATTTCCAGATTTACGGTATAGCTACCTAGAAGAACTCAGTACAAATGGAGACAAACACAGATCCTTTGTAGGTTGATGAAACAGCTAAATGCACATTTTGTTCTTAATATAAATCCCATATGATACACCTTTGGCAGTCCTTGAACTACAATTTGAAGAAATTGGAATCAATTACTTTTTAAATAAAGATGATGAACACTTTTGGTCTAATTTTAAACTAATGGGCACCAATGACTCATACAAGTTGAAAGACGAGTACTTTAAAAAGAGATTACTTTATTGAGGAAAGAAAAAAATATTTCAAGTTCTTTTGTCACAAGACAAAAAGTTTTTTCTCCTTTGGGCAGTGTTTGTATTTTGCAAGTAGTGAGGGAGTAATTGAGGGCTTCACTATAGACAAGGCTGTTTTCAGGTGCTCCTCTGTGATGATATCTGATGATAAGTTCTCTGTCAATGCTAGCAAGGCAGCCTGTCAATAGAAGTCACATAATGTTATTGTCTGACAGTGATATATTGCAAAACCATTTTGCAACTTGACCAATATTTTTTTCAATCAAATGGGTCTATGTTTTAAATATCAATATGCAAATTCTTTCAATGTTTAAACGTGTACTTGTAGTGTACCTCTAGGCAGAGATTTTGCAAAACCATTCTGCAACTCTACCAATTTTTCTTTCAATCAAATGAGTCTATATTTTATTATATAAATATACAAATTCTTTCAATGTTTAAACGTGTACTTGTAGTATACCTCCTGGCAGAGATTTTTTAGATCTGCTCCTGTGTAGTTCTCAGTCTTTGCGGCAAGCTCAGACAAATCGGCATCTTTCATTGGCATACTTTTTGTGCAGATCTTAAGAATTTCTAGCCTACCCTGTAAAGAACAAAATACAGATTGAACAACAAAATAATTGTACGTGCCTATATAAATACAGATTTAATGTCAACAGGATCTCATTTAAAGAGGGTGTAACAGTTTCTGTGACAAAAATTAAATTACCTTTACCCAATCATGCCAAGTGGTTCTTGAGAAAAAAATCAAAAATACGAAAAGTTCACAGCCGACGACAGATGGTCACTGGACACTTTTTGATCAGAAAGGTCACTTGAGCCTCTGGCTAAGGTGAGCTAAAAAACATGCATCAGTACCTGTACATCTGGTGGGGGTACAAACACTGATCTGTCAAATCTGCCAGGTCTGGTAAGAGCCTCATCCAACATGTCCTGTCGATTTGTAGCAGCTACTACCAGCACACTCTTATTGGCTAGGTCTATGACTGATCCATCCTGAAATTTTCATAAAATCTTTTTCAATACCTGGCAAAAAACTGCTAATTTTAATGAGTTTTTTCAGATTTCATGGAAAAATGAAATCTCAAAATATTTTTATCACTCTCCTCACTTACCCAGTTGACTGAAAATTGTATGCCAGTATGAAGGATCAAGTTGTAAAAATTAAGTTGCAAAATAGTTAGAGGTCAATCTTTTGTCATCTCTCATCTGAGGCTTGTTTTATTAATATATAATGCCTTAAGTCCATTGCTAATTAAAATATCAAATTTCCATAAGAATTAAAGCACATAAAGCATTGTGATTTTTATATCTACAAGCATTCCCATGGACAAGTATGCTCATCACTGGGATATTTTTATCCACCACTCAAATATTTATAGCCACCACAGAGATGTCAGATTTATACCTCTCCTGTTTGAGAATCTGTTTTCTCATCCAATCTGATTCCAATTCCATCCATCTCATTGAGTAATGTAGACAGTACCCTCTCTTGGACCCCACGTTGTGATGTCCCATCAGACCGCTTGCCAATGATGGAGTCTATCTCATCCAAGAAAATGAGAGAAGGGGCACCTGCACGGGCTCTTTGGAATACCTAATTTTGTTAAAGAGAGAGAATGCTCTTTAATTTTCAAAGCTTTTTAGAATTGATATGTTACTATAAAGCTAAGTTATTCTTTAAATACTCTCTTTTAAGCATCACTGAAATTCCAGTTAAGAATTTACATAAATTTATTTTATTTGATATAAGATAATAATTCACCTTGATTCATGATGGAAATGTATTTATAACGAATCAAAATTAATCTAGTTCTAAAATCTTGTCTTGTATTAAAGGCTAAATAGAGCAACCATTCCTGATTCCAAAAGATGATAAATTGTAGAATCACATTATCACAACATATCTAACGTCTTTGTTCAAAATACCTCTGAGATGAGTTTCTCCGAGTCCCCAACAAAGGGAGAGAACAGCTGGGCACCACTAATGGACAGGAATGTGGCATTAGATGAGGTGGCCACTGCCTTAACCAGTGTGGTCTTACAACATCCTGGGGGCCCATACAACAGAACGCCACGTGGGCTTGGTAGGCCCATACGACGAAAGGCCTCTGGGTGTTTTATGGGCCACTCCACTGCCTAAAACATTTTAAGTCCTAAATAAATGTAATTACAATTGTGATACATTTACATACCATAACCAAGTGAATTAATTTCAATACAGTGTACTGCATATCAAATAAATGATATTTTTAAAATAGGAAAACGTAAGGGGAACGAAATGACCAGTTTTACTTGTTATTTGACCTGGGAATGGTCATAGATTTACAGAGTTGAATCATGATAAAAAAGAAAAATCTTGATTTCAAATCAGAATGTATTTTTAGCATGTTTAGTAAATTCTAACCTGCTGAATTTTCAGTTTCACTTCCTCCAGACCTCCGATATCCTCCCAGTGTACCGGGTCAAAATCAGTGGTGCATGGAGACCCCTTCTGGGTGGAAGGCATCACTTTCCTGAGAGCTTCTTTAAAGTGTTCTGTTGTTATCAATGGAGTGTCAACTACCTAAAAGTAAGATTTCTGAAATTCAGTTGATAAGTCTATGAAAAAAGACACAAATCAGATTTTGATGTTACTTTTAAATTTAATTTCATGTTTACCTTATCATCTGTGGAATCTGAATGAAGAGAGCTCATGGCTCCAAATGCTGCTTCATGGCAGAGAGACATCAGGTCAGCTCCTACATATCCATTGGTCATCTTGGCTATCTCATTCAGATCCAGTCCTGGATCAGCTCTTAATCCAGAACACTGCTGTCTCAAGATTTCTCTCCTCTGACTAAGTGTAGGAACATTTATCATAATCTGAAAAGTTTAAAATAATTTTTAAATTGGAAATTGAAACTTTCAACTAAAGGTTAAAAAACAGTGAAGTTTTTTTTTTTATTTTTATACAAGTACATGTATATTTTATACCAATTTTTCAGGAAATGTTCAACAAAACCCCCTCAGTTTACATTGTTATTGAAGAATATTCAATACAGTCTTATCATAAATTTTTAACTAAATTTCAAATTCCAGTGCTTCACTTTACTGTAAATCACTATTTATTCACGAGAACTTTATTTTTGCGTAATTACGCGAGGCAGTGAGCACGCGAAAATTTCATTCTCGCGTATAATAGTATTCTTTAAGATTATTTAGAGAAATATTAGCAATTCGTGAAAATTATGTCTCGCTTATAAAGAATCAATGACTCTCTCGCGAAAATAAGGTGTCACGAAAAATTAGTGATCTACAGTATTTGTTCCCTTTGACTTTTATGATGATAAACATCCCGTATACATAAATGTATACAAAGATTAATCAACTTCTGACCTCTTTATCCAGCCTTCCTGGTCTCCGCACACTCGGGTCAAGAGCCGCTGGTCTGTTTGTGGCCCCAATCACAGCCAAGTTTGTACAGTCACTGATTCTGTCTAGGTAATTCAGAAACACACTAGTTGATCGGGTATTATTGGTATCGTCAGAGTCCCATCTCTTCGGACAAACGGAATCAATCTCATCCAGGAAAATAACACAAGGGCCCTCCTCACTCATGAGGAAGGCTTTCTCAAACACACTTTTTATATTCTCCTCTGTTTCCCCAGGACGTGACCCAAACACTTCCGGTCCATTAATGGAGATTAGGAAAGCATTACATTTGTTACAGATGTGTTTGACAAGAGAAGTCTTCCCTGTTCCTGGTGGGCCCCGAAGAAGAACTCCCCTGGGGAGCCTCAAGATGTTGTTTGTATTAGATTTTACACTGAATGATGCAGAGAGAAATTCCATCAACTCCTCCTCAACTTTATCTAAGCCTCCTAAAGGAGTGGTCTGAGCAATGGTCTGTTTTTGCACGTAATGTTCTCTACTCTGTATATCATTCACAGATATAGTCGTGGTATTGTCAACAATACAATAATCCCAATCACATACACTGTCTATCACAATAAAGGAGATCCCATGTAATTTTGCCAGCATACAAGTCTCCTTATCCACAACAGCCTTAGAAGATACACAGATCTTATATAACAGCCCCCTACAGATATCTTCTAACTTGTGGATACATTCTGTCTTCATTTTTCTGTAAAATTTAACATCTTGTGCCTTTGTCACTACAATGCTCACACCAACACTTTTCCCTGGTACAACATCCAGTCTTTTAATTGTACAGGACTTCCCTGTCTTCCCTTTAGTTGGCCTTGTCACTGCAGTGCCGACTTCTATCCCAGTTCCTGATAAGTGAGGCATTGGCCAAACTTGACAGATGAATTCAGTGTTATCCAATGAAATGGCTGCAAAAGATCCTGGCTTAATCCCAAGTTTTTTGAGAGTAGGTATGTCAACTTTACATTTCTGTGTTGTAATGTCTGTATTTTTCCTCACCAGCTGCTTATGCTCCATTGTTACCTAAGTATAAAAGAAGATATTCAAATCAAAATCAAGGTTTTTTGTTTAATAATATGTCAATCAGCAGGGTAAAATTGCTATCCGTAAGACTAAGCAGCCATATGTTATATTGCACTCGGATTTAATCAGACAGAATGCTTCTTTCACTAGAATTTCACAGCAAAAATTCAAACTTTTTCTTAACATATCAAATAGAGCATGTTTATTACATTGTTCCAAAATTAATTACATTGTAAATAATTTTGCCCAAAATAATTCAAGATGAAACACCTGGGGATAGCAACTAAATAAACACTGAAACAACCTGAAACTGGAACAAACAATTTCAAACAGGAGGGGAGATTTACCTCAGAAGTGACAACTTTTCACTACCCAGAGATTCCCCTGGCTCTATCCCCCGCTTTCGTATTATGGTATGTGCTAGGGGTGTTAAGTCAGAGGAATTTTGGATCAACTTTACATCTTGGTCACCTAATGATTCTTTATAAACATCTCTCAACAATATAATTTTCAAGAAACAAGATAAAATATGGACTTAAAATAGAACGATCTATAATTTCTTCGAGTATTATACCATGACACACACCAACGATGGTTTTCTAGTGGTTTTAAATCATGTGGGAGGGATGCATTCACAATGGGCGCTGACATCTTGAATTTAGAACGAGGTTAACGGTGTCAAGTGTAATTTTCTAGTCGTTATCAAATGTGAATTTACAACTTCAATGTGTTTAAACCTAAATTTCTTTAGCTAAAATTAATATTTTTTATACCGAAATATTGTGTTTAAATATTTTCCCTATGTCTTTAAAATTTGTATGAAATTTATACGTCACAAAATGTAATACAATAATTGTAAACCAGGCTAAACTACATGGGACAAAAACTCATATGACACCGCAATTACCCAAACATCCAAGAATGACACTCAGATTGTCTAAATCGTTTGCTTTTTGTAAAAGTTTTTCTTTTGCACATAGTAGAACATTTCATATAAGTTCAGTATCATTTGCAAAGAAAGATGGTAAGTAATTTTGTATATAGCGAAATAAATGAATAAATGTTAACAGGGAAAAAACTTTTACAAGGGGGGTAATGTATAAAACTGATCACTAATCATGCTAATGGTTTTATAGAAGTATATAGCTTTCTAGCTCACCTGTAATCTCAGCGAGATGGGTAGAGACTGAAATTTTGGTCTGACGTCAATAGTCTCTACCCATCTCGCTGAGATTAGCTCACCTGAGGCCAAGGCTCAAGAGTCAGCTTTTCTGACTGAAGATTGTCTGGCATATGTTGTTTATAAACTTAATTATCACATATTTTACTTTTTCGTAAATAAGAACCGCTGAACCAATTTCAAGCAGACATTCTAAAAAGCATTGTAGTATGGAAAGGAGGAATGAGTAAACATACTTTGAAAATTCATAAATACATATATATTGAAAACATATGGCTGGACCGGGAATCGAACCCGGGACCCCTGTATTTCTAGTCAGGTGCTCTAACCACTGAGCTATCCAGGCCGATGTCCTCAGTCCAGCCTAATTTCCTACAGCATTCTGGTTGAGATTTAAGCTTAATCAAAGGAACTATGATGCCCTCTTTCAAGGGAGACAGTTTAGAACTTGTTTATTAAACTATATGTTATCATCATTAAAAAATCTTCATCTCTAGAGCCACTAAATCAGAAAAGATAAACCTTAATGTGTGAGAACATCACTAGTATTCACTACATGCTGTAGATTCGAATACTTATGTTCATATCATATCATATATGACCCAAGGGTAGGATAGGACACAACAGGAGGTCAAATTTTAACATCAATTATATTTCTTTTAAAAACTCTCCTCTCAAGAACAGCAATGCTATTATTAGTCATATTAATAAATTTAAAAAAAATATCAAATGTTTACATATTAAAGCAATATGAGCTGCAACTTTGATGTCAGAATTTTTTGTTGCAAAGAAGATGGGCGCATTTGGTGAGTGATCTGCAGGAATCATTTGTACGAAACATTTATGGTTTAAATGTCCATGATTTGGTTGGCTAAACATAGCTGGTCAGATTTTACAAACACGTACATAGGTTTTTTTTCACTCAGTTTGAAAGACATTGTGAAATTGTAACATTTATGTACGTTTTTCCTAGGGGGTATTATAACATAGTAATGTTTCACAAAAAAAAAATAAACATCTAATATATATAATGCATAGATGCATGATACGTGTACATGTATACTATAGAATAGAAGATTAGAATTGATTTTGCTCGAGAACCAAACGGAACCAAAATTTATCAAATTCAAAATTTTAATACATCAGTACATAAAACGTAACTGACAAAATAAATGGTTGTTTGCATGGAAAAAAAATAACGCCCCATGCCAGGCTCGAACCAAAAACTTTTTGCTTCAAGTGCACTGAACAGGTACCCCAACTTACTGAGCTATCGCCGCTACATATATACAGACAATTTAAAAAGGACAAAGAAGCACCACATTCACACATTTGGATTTTTTTGGGGAAAAGTTTATTTTTCGTGGTCTCTGGGTCTTCTCTCTGTAACGCTTCGGAACGCCTGCCTTGTGTTGAGAACAAAAACTTCGATGTAAAGTTTTATAATTTTATTCAGTAATACATGAACAGCGAAAATAAATAACAGTTTGAAATTCACAAGTCTCAACCCTCGGGACATAGATCTAAGACCAAAATCAGTACAACTACTGATATAGAACTGGGCAACTGGCACTATTTCCAGTAAATTTATGATTTAAGTAGAAATTCCCCCGACCAAAATAAAACGTAAAGGCTCTCTATAAATGACTTATAATTAATTTACAAATAAATATTCCCGCTACTAGTACAACTAC
>NW_026919270.1:0-15291 GCF_032062105.1 Saccostrea cuccullata | reverse complement strand
AAATTTGATGTCTGTGAAGCAATGGGTCCTCAAGATTTTGAATGATTAAAATCTACATTCTGGTATATCTAGAGAATTGTAAACCTTGACCTTTGACCTTGTGAACTCCAAACTAAAAGGGGCCATCTACTTATTTGCAGGTACCAGTGTACTATGTTTATAATCTATCGAGAAAATTTATTATTTTTACTAAGATAAGAGAGAACACACTTGGTCTATTGACTAACAAACAAGTGCTAAGCAGCATGTGAATATCACCCTTTCAAAAACAATGTAAAATAATACAATTCAGATACCCCCCCCCCCCCTTAACCCCATTTAACCCCTAAGAAATAATTAAATTGATTAAGAACAAAAATGTACAACATACTGGTATTTTTCAACAGCAAAATTTAAATTTTTAAAAATATTTAACTAAGCAAAAAACTCCTTGCTGAAGTTCAAGGATGAGATAATTTGAAAATTGAAAAAAAAATGTCCAACTTTAAGTAAAAAGTACAGCCAAAAATTTGAAAGTCCAAAGACAGATTTTTTATATAATGTAGAAAGATAAGTTGTCTAATAATTGGTATATGATTGAGTTGATTCTAAGCGTCACTTTCTGAGTTATAGGTTTTTGAAAAGTTAGTATTTTCACCAGATTTCAAAAATCTGGAAATATGCCAGATTTGTGACCTTTTTGCACTTAAACGGGGGCACAGTTTGTGATTATGAAAAATTTTCCGAAACAAGTGTATCTTGTTGCTTTCAACCATATATGAATATTTTATATCATTATTAAATAAAATGCTGAATTTTTTAATATAAAATCCTTAAAAAATCCTGTTTTCAACCTGTGTACGGACCAAGAATTCTTTTTTTAGTAACAATGTCGATTTACCCCCTTAAGTGAGACCACACTGAAAAAAATTTTGTGGCAAAATATTTCATATAATAGAAGAAATTTACACACAAAACATAAAGTTGATCAGAGAACCTTGCTCCCATAACCTTTTGCACGGTTTTCTCGTAGACATGCTCTTAACATGATATGAAATTAGAAGTAATTTATGGAGCTTTGCAAAGAACCTTGAAGCACATTGAGAAGCATATAATGAAAATTGTTGCATGAAAATCTTAATTTTCAAGCTTCATTTGAAGATCAAAAAGGAGTCCCTTAATTTGTCTACACCTTACTACACCCGGGACACGATTTACACCTAATTAGTTGAAAATTGGGTGTAGTGAATTTCAACATGAACGTAAAATTTTAACCAGCTGGAGCTATTTTGCAGAATCTTTTTTAAATGAAATATTTGTTGCGATTGTGAATACTTTTTTTTTAAAAATCCATTTAAAAAAACATAACATTTTATGAAAAGGCAGAGAATTTAAAAAAAAAATTCATATCTACCCATATTTACCCCTATAAGCAAATATCTAGCCATAGTCAAATATATTTAGAGACTTTATATTTAGCAGCAAAACTTGCCTAACTTGCTAATTTTTCATTTTACAAATTATGAAGCTTTTCGTTTTCCATAAAATGCACAAAACACAGTCCACTAAATTACTCAAAACAATTCATCACAACTTAATAGTAAACTCAAAAACAGAAAAAAAAATTGCAGTTTTACCGTCTTGTAAGCCATATTGAATTTTCTTTGCAATTCCCTACTCATGTCCTGCACTGGGTGTAGATGGTGTTCACGCAAAAGTGTACACTTTTGCACTTTATTATGGAAAAGTGTACTCCGGGTGTAAGGTGTAGACAAATCAATCGCGCCCTGAACCCTTTGAAACCTTCAGATCTAGAGTACTAGCGTATAAAAAAAATCTCCTGACATCATTTATAATTGTACGAGGTGATCAAAAAGCTCGCGACTAATTGAATAACTTCCATAAAAGAAACAATATTTGGTTTTAGTATTGAATATATTTTAAACTAGTCCTCTCCAGTTTTAATGCACATCTGCCATCGTTTTGCTCATGCGCGAATCACGTTGATATAGGCAGTTACGTGACCCCTCCGTAGCGTTTTGTGGCCGAAAAAGTTGAAAGATTTGAGTTTTATATTTCTTTCCATGTAAGTTAATTCTTATAACAAGAAAAGTTCATTCAGGAATCGTGATTGGGCAACAGAATGGGTGAATAAGTATCACCTTTCCAAAAGTAAGTAAGGCGACCATCAAAACCCAAATCTTCTGTCTCTACTGGAGAGACGTTTATTCAAGGTGGATGAGAATGGGTGCCTCCTTTTTTATAATAATGGTAACAATAGCAGACGCAGCAAGCGTGGCGAACAAGCTCAATAGACTAACGTGTAAGAACAGAGGAAATTCGGATTGAAAATCTGTAACAGTGCGTAAGCCAAATTTCTCTATGAAACATTTCCAGAATTCCTGTACTACCCAATGTCCTTTGCAAAAATAAATAAATAAATAATTACGTAAAGCATAAAAGGCTAGATCAGTTTGTAGAAATCTTTCAAAGAAACAAAAAATAACTCTACAATGTTTTTCAACCAAAAATTGCACTAGGTCTATATGTAGTTTCAAACAGACGCTCGGCTGTCTCCGTAAGCTCTCACGAGCTCCGTGACGTCGTGTGACGTCACAGCTAGTCGCGATGCTTCGGTGCGGCTTGATGTTTGAAGTGGCTGATCAATTTTTATAGTGTTTTTCATGGTACAACTGCGCTCGCCCCAACGGTCACACCGTAAAACATATTATGTTAAAAATCTAAAGTAAACTATATACTTAGGTACTTAATAATTGTATTAATGTTAAAATAGTCATCAAATTTTCAATGTGTAAATAAGACGTCTTTGATAGCAAATTTCTTAATTTTAAAACACATCTCTTCTCAAACTTGCTTTCACTAGGCAACATTACAAGTGTCATTTTTAACCATCTGCCTTCCTTTACTAAAACGATCAATCTAAGCATTTATTAAATTTATAGGAAGTCATTTGTCTTAATAAACTGTGTACAAATTATTATACGCTACTTCAAAGGAATTTCTAAGATATTCCGATTAATTTTACAGTTGTTTGTTGAAGGAGGACGACTGAGACAACCATTTTTCGTCACAAGTGACCTACAAAGTGACGTCACAAACAAGGAGCAAAATCTTATTTATCATATGCTATTTATAGAACTTGTGTATGGATACGTGTGTACCAATTTTTTTTCTTATCTGAATTGTGATTTGTAAATACAGAGATAGTTCGCGAACTTTTTGATCACCCTTCGTATTTCCAACTTGCTCAACAATCAGAACTCGTGTTTCAAGCTAGATAGGAAATAAACTGTGATATTATTTCGGGAAGCATTCACCTACCTACGATAGGTTTAGACTATTTATATTATGTATCATTTTTACAATAAATAAGTGTTCATCATTTCACTAGGGGTTTTTGAAGTAATGATGCTTGTTTTATTTTATTTGTAGGGACTTCTAACACTCATTCCACAAGGGAAATTCCGAAGGTTTTTCTTCAAACTGAAGCTTCATCTAAATGACGTCTGGAATGTTCTAGACATATTGTGGTACATTTCTCTGGCACTTACAATATTTGTCCGAGAAGGATTCCAAGATACATGGGGCAAGGTTTTTTTAATATACTTTTCCTCAGGAACTCTGCTGTTAACGTATCTGCGTTTTAACCTAGCATTGATGATGATTCGTAAATTTGGGACAACTCTGATCATGATTAAAGAAATGGTATGTACATTTAAAATTGTTTGAATAATCCTGACTGCTATCAGATAAAATGTTATTCAAATAAAGGAAAATAATTTTCAGCGGTTGAAAAAAAGTACACGAAACATGTTTTAAGTCGATTAGAACTTTTATTGAGCAGGTGGTGCATACACTTCACGCTTAATTACGCAATATTTATATTTCCAAATACTTTTCCTTAGGATTCTTTTTGCAAATTAAAAGATTGTTATCTACCATGGATAAGCAAGAATATCTTAAAAGATAACAGTTGAATAGCGTAAATTTGTGGCAACTCATCAGAAAAATAATGTAAATATAAAAAAATGAATATAATTATTGAGGATTCATAAGGTACATGAACTACAGGACTTCACGCTGGCATAATTATAATGAAGCATTAATTAAGGCGCTTTCTGAAATATGCCAGCGTGAAGACTTGTAGTTCACGTACCTCATGAAAAATCCTAACAATAATCTTGATTTTTTTTAATAAGGAAAGAAATAAATCAGAATAAATTTCTCTGCAGATTCTTCAAACATTTAAAAATGTGTATAAACAAAATTCAATACCAGATTACAAAGAGAACACAGTCAAATCAATAACCAAGAACAGTAATATGGGGAATTCTATTATCAAATAATTGCAAATGATGTAGATACAATAAATTGAAAATCAATAAGAGTAATGTAGAAGATTGTATAAATATTGAACGGTATATAAAATGTAAAGATATCATAATTACACCCATTACATGTACATTTTAACTTTTAATTCTGGTCATTACCCAGTAGAAAGTTGGTCAACAGGATGTATTGAGCCCATTTAAAAAAAGACAAAAAAACCCTAATAATTACAGAGGTATCACTCTAGTTAGTAGTTTAGGTAAGCTGTTTACAAGTAGTCTAAATCAAAAATTGTTAGAGTGGGGCAAGGAATACAATATAACAACAGAATTTGGTCTTTAACACAAAGCCAGTACCATTGATGGAATTTTTGTTTCACAAACTCTGGTTGGTTTAGAAATAGGAAAAAATGTTGTACTGCTGTTTGGTTGACTATGAAAAACTTTTGATTTTGTTAATTGATCTACACTGTGGGTGAAGCTTAAACTATATGGAATGAGTGGAAAAATGATGTGCAAGATTAAGTCACTTTATCAGAATGTGATAGCACGTATTAAGAGCCAGTCCGCGAGAAAACCATGCAGAACTGTCCAAATCGAAGGTTGTCATAATTATCTGAATGAAATTTGGTGGATAGTTAGACTTTATAATATGTTATTTAAAAATGACCCAAAAAAATTCCCATCATTCAACATGGCAGCCGTAGGCAGCGCCACCTCCTTTTTGCACATTTAAGTGCAAATGCACTTAAAAAATTCAAGAAAAATGGTAAAATTCACATTTGATTTATTTTACTCAAAATTAAACTTGCATTTCCATTAAGGTATTTTTAAGTAACATAAGATTATGTTCTTTCAAAATTTACATTTATTATAATCAAATATGCAATATATCAAAAGGCAGACAACTCTTGAAAATTGGCATGATGCCAATTTTCAAAAATTGCCAAAAGTATTACAAATTTAATGCCCAAAATCTTCCAAGACCAATCTTTGAAATTAATTCTTTTGATTTTATTGTACAAATATAACTCTAAATATTATCTTTGCAAAATATTGAGCTTGGGAAATAATAAACAATTGAGATATGGGATTTACAAATTGCCAATTTTCGAAAAAAAATGCTCAAACTCAAATGGATTACAAAGTCAAATATAGTACTTTAAATTAAAAAAAATTGTTGTTAGATATTGAAACATGTAACAATTTCTTTGAAATAATAATTAAGATTGAAAAATATTAAAATTAAAAATAAATAAAACTAAATTGTCAAAAATTACCCCTATTATGAGGATTAGCATTTTGCCAATTGTTTAGTAATGAAAAAAACATAATAAATTGTATTGGCTTACTTGCAATTTTTCAACAATCATTTGAATATATATGTTCCTTACATTTTGTAAGTTAGTTTCTTTTAAATTAATAAAAGGGAAATTACAAGTATTTAAATTCAAACGGATCTATTTCAGTATCATTCATATAAATTTTAAGACTTGACCATATAAAATTTGAGCCTTCAGTAAGTTGTTTGCTTTCTGCCAATTTTAAATTGGTACAATCTTATAAAAATACTGACAGGAGATGTTATACAGAAAAATCCATAAAGGGGTTTAAGAAAAAGAAAGATGCTGGAGTTTACTCTTTGTTCCGGCTCCTGATTCAAATAATTGTCTTCTTTTTTCGCTTGGCAAATTCTTTTCAGGTAAGTTTAATTTTACCCCCCTCCCGACCCTTTCAAAATCGTTTCTACATCACTGTTATGACTGCGATTTTCGTGAATAAGAGATTTTATGAACATGAATAAATCAACTTGAATTAAATAATGGGGAATTGGATTTATAAAATATATATTGTTTATAAATTTGTGTATCTAAGGTGATTTAATATAAAATAAAAAATATAATACGTTTTCCGTTCCTCGTTTTACAACACCCCTCCAGAACCATTATCATTTTTCATATATTTTATCCATTTCAATATTAGTATGTAAATTGTTGGGAGGTGGATGGGGTTAAACGATTGGGTACTAGATACACTCGTATATTTAATATCCTGACCTTTCTTTGCACGCCCTCTTCTCCCAACTGTTTTCAATGGATACATATAAAATTTATAAAAAACAATTTATCTCTGTCTGCAATGGTACATGTATTAATAATGCCATTATGGTTATTCAGAAAAATTATCAAATATTAATTTACAAAGCCTTATACAATTTTATTAAAATTCTTTTGAAAATAATTTTTCTCAAAATTTCATAGCCCCCCCTCCCAATTTGAATCAATGAATATGACTCCAGTCTTTTATGTTTATAGCCGGTTTTAAATTTGTACCACTTTGTAAAGCAATACTAACAAAGTTTCGGCTGCAGTAACGACTCATGTTTATGGGGGGGGGGGGGAGTGCTATCTGTTTGTATTCTTATATTTTCTGAACTGATTACAAAACAAGTTGCTAAGACACTAAGACAACTACGTACCTTTATATTGAAAATATATATTGAAAATTGAGCCAAAGGCTCAAAGAGCTAATGCTATGGCCATTTGTGTGGTGTGCGGTGTGCGTAAACTTTTTAGAATATGGGCCATAACTCAAGAACCCCTTGGCCAATCAGTACCAAATTTGTCACAGGGTATCCTTGGCCCAAGGGCTACCATTTATACTAAAATAAGGGTTTAGACCCTTAAACAAGGGGAGATAATCAGGAAAACATAACCAAAAGTACTGGTTGCTAAAAAATCTTCTTCTCCATAACCACCAGGCAGATTTTTTCCAAACTTACATACAAGGATCAGAATATGTCGAAGATTAAAATTTGCACGGAAAATTACCCTAGGGCAAAGGGCGTGGTCTCAAGGTCATTTCAAAGTTGACCTAAATTTACAATTAATAAAAACGTGTATATTTTGCTTACTATTAGGACTATGATCATCAAATCTTGTAAGTTGATGCATCTTATGACTTCACATCATGTTAACTCAAAAGTAGGTCACAGTGACCTACTTTTTTAATTTTGCAGGGATTTGTTTTCAAATTGATTTTAAGGCATATTTTGGACACTTTAAGGCCTATGATCATCAAACTTTATCAGTTGATGCATCTTGAATTCCTGAACAATGTCACCTTAAAAGTAGGTCACCGTGACCTACTTTTTGAACTTTATGACTTATCCTTTTAAAAACATTAAAAACATTAAATCCCATTATTTAAGACACTGGAAGGTTTAGAATCATCAAATCTTGTACTTTGATGCATCTTGGGACCTTAAAACATATTTATGAAAAAGTAGGTCACTGTAACCTACTTTTTGAATGCTGACATTTGTTTTCAAATTGTTTAAAACGCATATTTTGATTACCTTCAGACCTACAATCATCAAACTTGGTCAGTAGATGCATCTTGGGTTGTTGAAAAATGTCGACCAAAATGTAGGTCACAATGACCTACTTTCGACATTTTATGGCTATATTTAAGTATCTTAGGTATTTATTGGCTTAGAATCATCAAACTTTGTGAGTAGATGCATAATTGGTTTTCGGAGAGTGACGACCAAAAAGTAAGTCACTGTGACTCGACATTTTATGGCTTTATTTAAGTATCTCTGGTACTTATTGGCTTCGAATCATCAAACATTGTGAGTTGATGCATCTTGGGTTTTCGGAGAGTGACGACCAAAAAGTAGGTCATGGTGACCTACTTTTGACATTTTGTGGCTATAATCAAGTATCTCTGGTATTTATTGACCTAAAATCATCAAACTTTGTGAGTTGATGCATCTTGGGTTTTCGGAGATTGTCGACCAAAAAGTAGGTCACTGTGACCTACTTTTGACATTTTATGGCTATATTTAATTATATCTGGTACTTATTGGCTCGGAATCATCAAACTTTGTCAGTTGAGGTATCTTAGGGTTTCATTGAATGTCCAACAAGAATTAGGTCAAGGTGACCTACTTTTGAATATCGCAGGTACTTATTGGCTTAGAATCATCAAATTTTGTCAGTTTAGGCATCTTGGGTTTTTGGATAACGTTGACCAAAAAGTAGGTCACCGTGACCTACTTTTGACAATTGATGGCTATATTTAATTATATTTGGTACTAATTGGCTTAGAATAGTCAAACTTTGTCAGTTGATGCATCTTGGGTTTTCAGAGAACGTTGACCAAAAAGTAAGTCATTGTGACCTACTTTTGAATATCTCAGGTACTTATTTAATTAGAATCATCAGTCTTTGTCAATTAATGTATCTTGAGTCCTCAGAAATTTTCAATCAAAAGGTAGGTCACTGTGACCTACTTATGGTATTTTATAATTATATTATAATACATTGTATCTTCAGTCTTAACTGGCTAAATATTATCAAACTTTGTAAGTTGATGAATTTTGGGTCTTATGATACTAATAGAGTTTGAGGCATCTGATAGAAGTGATAGATTGTACAATTTATCAGAAGAGCGATTCAAGGCCATTGGGCCCCTTGTTTTTTTTTTTTTTACTTTCTATGGAATTCTTGGTAGTTGATAATGATGTAGGTTGCCCCCCCCCTCCCCCACACTGAAATTATATGGGCCTCTTATTTGTTTATTCAAGCTAAGTTGTTGTTTCTTTCTTACAATCAAATATCTTAAAATATGTTTTCCCTCTTTCATAGTGCAATAATGCTCCACAACAACTCCCTAGGTGAAGAAAAAAAAATGATCATACATGACTTTCTTCTTTCCATATTGACATACCATAAGAGTTCCAACAAGGGGAGATAACAATTTAACTCCAGCAAAATGGTAACAAGGGGCTAAAATAAGCAAAAGAAAGTTATATGAAGTATCCAAATCAGTTATTCCTATTCTAAGAAATATTATAGATTAAGAATCTTCTCTTTTTCATTTAAATATCATAAAAATAATCCAAAAATATGTTATAAGACTGTTATTTAAAATATGTGAAATTGTAGCAAAATATGGTATTTCAAATTTAATTTACAACATGTAGATATTATTTCCCAAGCTCAATATTTTAATACAGAGTAGACCTTAGATCATTCTTAAAGTAACAATTAATTTAATGTAATTTCAACCTTGGTCTTGAGAGAAACGAGCATCTAAAAATGGCTAAAAAATCATACTCATTTATTTAGGATCTATAAATAGATGTGTAAAAAATAAAATATTCATTTGAATTAAGTCTTTCCTCATTAATTGTGTAAATTGGACCAAGACTTTGAAAATAAAACAAAATTTGAAAATAAACTGATGACAAAGGTAACTTTTTGACTTGATCAATTTGTATAGATTTTCCATTAAATTTTGTGTGATTTTCGACAAATATGCAAATGAGCTGTTACTAAAAATAGATGCTGGGTTCGACATTTTTTTGTGGATATTCTGACTTCTACCTTTATGTAGAAAATTTTAAGCCACTAAAAATTCCCAAGTTGCAACCTTCCATTTGGACGATTTTTTGAATTTTGCATGGTTTCCTCGCGGACTGGCTCTTAAAAATAATAAAACATTATAAGGTAATTCATTATTTCAATCGGTGTATTATAAGATGAAAGGATGAGGTGACTTACGGCCCCGGTAAATTTACTAAAATTTAAATGTCAAAATTTTACTCAATTTTTTTGCATGTAACTTATCTTTCATAGGTCGAACTCTATGGAATACTATTTTCAACAAATATAGAAGCGTGATTTGAAAGATATAGATCTTTTATTTGGGTAGGGGTTTCATGTTTAAAATCCAATTCCCATTGAATTTTGACCCCGCCCCACTCTTTGAAGCGCTTAAAATATACTAGCACAGATAGGTACAATTTTCTCCTTTGGCTAGTCACTGTATTTGATTGAAATCTACTTGTATGTGAAAGGAGAAAATTGTACCTTACTGCGCTCACATGTTGTTTTCTTAAAAATGTTAAATCTAGCTGGCCATTTTTAACAGATCGACGGAACTGAAATTTCTGACGTAATTATTAATTCATATTCTAAGCAAGGCACCGGCGATACTTTGTAACTGACCAATCGGCTAAATGATATGTGTTACGATTGAGTACAACAATAATAGTAAGAAAATTTCATGCTTGGAAAAAAAAATTATTTTACTTTGTTTCTGAGAAATATTCTTTATGCATTTTTTTATGCATTTGAGCCACATTTTAGATGTGGATTCGACATTTTTTTGTGGATATTCTGACTTCTACCTTTATGTAGAAAATTTTAAGCCACTAAAAATTCCCAAGTTGCAACCTTCCATTTGGACGATTTTTTGAATTTTGCATGGTTTCCTCGCGGACTGGCTCTTAAAAATAATAAAACATTATAAGGTAATTCATTATTTCAATCGGTGTATTATAAGATGAAAGGATGAGGTGACTTACGGCCCCGGTAAATTTACTAAAATTTAAATGTCAAAATTTTACTCAATTTTTTTGCATGTAACTTATCTTTAATATGTCTAACTCTATGGAATACTATTTTCAACAAATATAGAAGCGTGATTTGAAAGATATAGATCTTTTATTTGGGTAGGGGTTTCATGTTTAAAATCCAATTCCCATTGAATTTTGACCCCGCCCCACTCTTTGAAGCGCTTAAAATATACTAGCACAGATAGGTACAATTTTCTCCTTTGGCTAGTCACTGTATTTGATTGAAATCTACTTGTATATGAAAGGAGAAAATTGTACCTTACTGCGCTCACATGTTGTTTTCTTAAAAATGTTAAATCTAGCTGGCCATTTTTAACAGATCGACGGAACTGAAATTTCTGACGTAATTATTAATTCATATTCTAAGCAAGGCACCGGCGATACTTTGTAACTGACCAATCGGCTAAATGATATGTGTTACGATTGAGTACAACAATAATAGTAAGAAGATTTCATGCTTGGAAAAAAAAATTATTTTACTTTGTTTCTGAGAAATATTCTTTATGCATTTTTTTATGCATTTGAGCCACATTTTAGACACGGATCAACATACGAGGGTTGATTCAAAAGTAATGTCACAGTGTCCATATCTTTTATATCTGGCGTCATATTATCAAATACAATATACCAAAAGATGCACAAATATGAATCTAATTAACTGTTAACTTTTAATTTAATAATGTGTATTTGAATTCATTTTACAGATGTTTGGAACATAGAGCATAGGGAGTGTCGCCGCGTCACAACGGAACGTCACGTTTTAAAGTGTATTTTTTCTTAGAATGAAAAAGACAAACACATTAAAAAGATTCTCAAAAGGCACCTAAATTTTTTTAAAGACACAATTCTCGTCCTTTTCTAGTCTTTAACTGAAAATTAAATGACAGCATTGGTATTTTTAATCATAAATATTGTTGTTTTACTCTGTTAAATTAAACAAAGGGATTGTCGAAATGGGGAAAAAAAAAAAAAGGCTCGACGAGTTGTAATGCATTTTTGCTTCAATATATGGGAATCATCACTAGCGACATTTTGGTAATAAATCAGACTTACAGAATAAAGAATGTAAATAAGAGACATCTTAATAATTTGATGATTCTTAATAGATGGTATCAGCAATTCTGGGCGGGTGATTGGTCACTGAATGATTAGCAGAGGACAAGAAGTTCAATGGTGTCTGACATTGTCAAAAAAGGCGGACGTATAGAGTGACATATGGATTTTAAATTTGTTTTATGTTAGTGTATAAAAAATTTGGACAGAGGGATAAAATATGGAAAATGGAATTGGTGAAAGTGTTTGCGAATCACCAATATTTTTTAATGAAATAAGGGAAAACGCTTAAAAGTATGACGATGTGTATCCGTCATATGACGTTATATTTAGGTGCGGCGACTACCATAAACGCGCATTGTTTAAAATCCGATATTTTGAAAAGTATACATCACATCCTTTTGATTTTTTTAGGTCTGATTTGAAATAAATAAAGTTTCCATCATGTTTAATTTTGTTGCTTTACGTCGATGTATAGCAATTTTATCCAAGTTGTGACATTACTTTTGGATCAACCCTCGTATGTACGATTTCTGAGATCACAAATACAAATAATTGATTGATAAATATACACAGTTTAAAGTTTTGTAAAGTGTTTGGTAGGTATTTCTTTAGCCGTATGTCTACACATATTTCCGAGTATCAGTGAATACAAGTTTCTTGCACTAGGAAGCCATGTGTATTATTAAGTATAAAAAGCCTTGGCTGACAATTAAAAGTTCGAAATGTAGAAGAGGATAAAAGCTAAATTGACCTACACCAAGTTATGTGATAAAAATGTAAACGTGTAGTAAACCAGCATGTTTTGTTGTTCTGACATGTGTTTGATAATTGTTTTCGGTAAGCGACTATGTGCGAAATAGTAGCATTGCCATATAAGGTAGACTCATCGGACATGCATGTCCTCTATTGTACTAAGACCCGCCCTTTCTCTTTCATAAAAGAGCATATTGTCACAAACCAGGCCGAATTTTGTCGTGATAGGGTCTAAAAATCATAGATAATGCAGTATTCCTTATAAATAAAATATGTCGGAACTATCGAAACTATTTAAAAGACATCGTTTTTATTCACTCATGTTTGAAAAGTATCAAAATCGTTGTAGATTAAATATAATTCGTTGTAGTAAAAGGGGGCCAAGATAGCAGTTATGTCACATTATCCTTTTGTCACCATTATTGTTTTCAATGTATGTTAATGATTTTTAAATCCGTTTTAGCTCACCTGTGTCGAAGGTTCAAGTGAGCTTTTCTAATCAAAATCTATCCATTGTATCCATACCAAAAGTAAATGAAGATAAATTGATCACTATATTTATACTATTTTGCATCTGTTCAATTAGTGCTGATTGGTTATTAAATCTAAGTAGTTGGTTGGCTAAAATTTCATTACTGACCGGCTACACATAAAATGATTTCATTGGATGATTCAAAACTTATTTCAATCACCTTTACTTATTCTGATGTGTTACATATAGGAGCATCCTCAGGTGGTGTAAATTCAAGTTTGTTCAAAACATAATCGCCGGGGCTAGGTTGGGATCACAATTGACGATCAAAGTTTTACAAAGAAATATATGGGAATAGTCTTCAAAATTCTCAAGAACAGAAAAGTTATGATTTATATATCATATTTTTATGGAACCATCTCAAAGGGATGTATTAACTCAAATCCAATGACCCCCCGGGGTAGGGCAGGGCCAAAGTTTTACATAGTAAGGCCATTCCGAGTTTTTTCTATGTTTAGTGTCCATG
Organism: Saccostrea cuccullata; assembly: GCF_032062105.1. Lineage (NCBI taxonomy): Eukaryota > Metazoa > Mollusca > Bivalvia > Ostreida > Ostreidae > Saccostrea > Saccostrea cuccullata. Next base: position 1,729 of record NW_026919270.1, on the reverse strand, counting down.
TGCGCCTTGGATTTGGGCACCTCAACATGAAAAAAACACACAAAATATAAATCCGGAATTTTACGTTCTTTCCGTCAAGGTTTCAAATTTAGTTTTCGTTTTGAGTTTCCAGTGATGTCCAAAACATGCTTTCTGTCGTGGTAATGCAGGTTTAATATTGCAGTTCACAACATTTAACAGGTGTAAGGGGGTCTTTATATTTTAAGAATGGTTGGGAGCAATTTTTGTGGCCAGTAGTTTAAGATATATCAGTATACATGTGTCGTAAAATATGATGGCAGAGACGAGAATTTGTGTCCGAAATGACGTTTATCTTGACTGGTATGCAGTTAAGGTACAAAGAAAACAAACATTTGCTGAATTATTTGAAAGTATTTGTCAAGCTAGCGAAGCAGGGATTGAGGGAGGGCGCTTCAAGGGAGTAATTGATTTAAAATCCACTGATTACACTTGTTGTTCGGTAAAGGCGTTAGTGACTGGGCCAGAAATAGAAGTAGAGTGGGGTTTGTCTGTCGTAGAATGTTAGAAATCTTTTCAGTGTACTCCCATAATATTCAAAGTCACTGAAAGATCAGAAAAAAAATGAGGCACCAAATGCATTTACCCATATGATTGAAAATCAGAGAAAGCTTTTAGAATCCAGTTTAAAATATCCAAAAACATTTGGCCATGGGCCTGTAACACGCGGTGGTTGGAGGTTAAAAATGCCTTTATCACAGAAATCCTCATGAAAAATGACATAGGGTTTTATAACGGAGAAGAGAAAACAATAGAACATACAATTGTTAATGCTGTTTGTTGGTTTGTTTTATGTCTTCCCTCACCTTCTAACACTAAAGTCTAGGTTCTTTACTTTACCAGATTTGTTTAGTGTTTTATATGACACTAAAAATCATTCACAGTGACCCATGCAAGTACAAACACAAAGTCAAACCATTGGAAAGATCTGCATTAACAGAAATATCTCAGAATTTGTTTAAAACCCTTACTTTCCCATGTATGTCAGCATTAAGAATGGGCAAACTTAAAGCTGCAATTCTGCAGTTTGCAAATGATATAGTCAAGTATGCAGATTACTTAGAAGCTCAAAAGAAAAGAGTAATGGAAATTCATAACTTACCACATCCTGTTTGCAGTCCTGGTGATGGTGTTTCTACTTTAATCCGCCAAATACCTGGCATTGTACGCAGTACAGAATTGACTCACAGATACAACTCTCTAGAGTCTGCACTGTCTGATGTGCATCAGTACTCACCTATTTGTATAAATGACTTTTCCCCAGCTGATAGACAGATTGAGAAGAGATATCATTACATTCAAGACATGAAAATGCCCTTTGATATCACGGTTTACACATATTGTTGTGGGGGGCCATATGAATCATTGCATTTTGTATGGAAATGTGGGAAAATTCTTGACTTACAGGAAGCAAATAAAGTCATCCATGAAATTGAATCAAAAGTTTCAATTTATCACACAAGAACAATGCGGCGTGATTTTATCAACAGGTTTAGTCTGGTCTGTAAATGTTATCCTGCGGTACTGAAAGAGTTGTATAGATATTTAACAGGTGACACTTCTTCTTTCAATTGCCAGATTTCTAAAGAAGTACAAAATAGACTACTTGCTTTATTAGATACACAGAATGCAGACATTGTGTTTGATATGAGGGAAAGGAATGAAGGTCACCGTGAGAAGTTCAATGAATTTTTTGGTGAAGTTTAAGGTT
>NW_026919269.1:0-15511 GCF_032062105.1 Saccostrea cuccullata | reverse complement strand
TAACGGTCAAGACACCAAACATTTTACAATCAGAGATCATTTTAAAATTACAAAAAGAACTGAGTTATGTTCATGAAGCATATTGTTAAAAATAATTTATCATACATACTCATTAATATAACACAGAAACTGAACTTGACAAATTATTTAATGTTTATAGAGAGGTGTTAAAAAGTTCAATGCATATGGACACCATGTGTTACGAACATAAACCACAAATTTTTAAGTTCAGAAAAAATAATTAAGATAATTTTAGCATGTTTGACAAAATAAATATATTATTTCATTTATATGCTAAGATAATGTACACAAATATCATGCCAAATGATTTTATTTTTAAATAAAACAACATCTTTATGCCTATTCGAAAATTATGTCACAATTTCTGCATCTGAAATCCCCTAAATGCAATACAACAATGATCAATAATTTTTTTATTCCTCAACTCATATCCATAAAACTATTTATACTATATCCTTACACAAGTATCAAATCATATCAATATCAATCTATCTGCTTACACTTTATTTATTGGAAAATAAAGGAGAAAAGAAATACATTTTAAAAATTCACCAGTATTGAAGAATGAGTTAAATATAAATAAACATTGTCATTTTTAGCTTACATCAGTCTACGACACGAAAGTCTTTTTGACAGTTTTAACTTTTATTTGTCATGTTTGAGTTAAAACAACAGGTGAATAATGTGTTGTTTTTTTTTCTCTCATATCTTTTGTTGCATTCATAATTACATATCTATTGCAATTTTGCAACACCCCATAGACTTTCTATAAACTAAAAGCTCCCAATGAACTTGATTTCTTTATGTTTATATGTCATCTTTATAAAGATGATAAAGTTGTTGTCTGGCTGTTGCTCAATATGAATGACACACATTTGTAGAGACAATTAATTGTCCACCTTTAATAGAATGAATCTTTTTTTTTTCTCTCTCTCTCTTAAAAAAAGATTTGTCAAATGGCAGAGGAATACTTTTTAATGTGTGAATTAAAATGAATCGAAAACAATATCTTAACTCGTTATAAAAGGGTAAAAAAAATGAAGCTTTCTGAAGTTACTGAAAAAATATGCTGAAAGTGTTATTTATTCACTGGTATGCAGAAAATGTTCCTTAAAATCTGCATCTATTAGATTACCCGTTGAAAGTTGATTGTTTAATTAAGGAAGCTCTAAACACTAACAGAAACTGTTTTTTGGACTCAGAGAAAAATATATCATATAAAGATTTGCATATTGAGACTTTTCATTCATTTAGAACACAGGGACGTGCCTTATTTGTGCAGGAAAAATGTTTAAAAACAATGGACTAGAAATCACTGTTGTTTATTAACATTGGGAAAATTAATGAAAATAATTAATTAAATTTCTTACTCTTGGTCTAATATAATGCTAAAAATATCTTAATCTATTATAAATTATGTAATTAATGGTAAATAGCAATTTCTTTAATCTTACATCTAAGGGCAGATCACTCTAACTGCATAAAAATACCCAATAAATAGAGCTTTTTGGTGTGCGGTGTTTAGAGCGTCCTTAAGTTCGATTATAAAACTGTGATTGTTACAAGCAGTCATGTTTGAAATGTTGTCGCTCATCAGCGTTTGTGTCTGATTATTTTCAATATTCATTCTCGTTAGACTTCAAAGCAAAGCCAGTATTTCCTATTTTGGCACATAATTATCGATTTCAGCTTCCGCCCTGTGCGTTGTCACTGTAAAGAGATGTAACAAAAAACCCTGCTGGGTGCATTATCGCAATAATTACACGTCAAATTAGTCCTATCGTCCAAAGAAAATGTTTTAAATTATTAGCAGGGACGTGGTTTGGAGAATAGTTTTATGGTTTCCATTGCAATTACGACAGCATTTAGTTTTTATGTTGCATAAAGTCAAAAAATGATAGAAGTCGTGAAAAGGAACAAGTACCAAAGTTCTTTCTGTGTGATGTCCTCTCTGACATATTTCATTTTTAATATCAAATAAAATCTGCAACATGTTATAACTTATGAAAATTACTTTGATTTCTTTTATCTTATTAAAGAAATTTAACTAAATACTTTCTTATTTGAAGCAAATATAGATTATTAATTGATTTTTAACATGTTTCGCAATATTGTGGTATATGTACCATTCCAAAGTGGCTTAATACTAATGTCTTGTGGAATTCATGGGTGCACTTTATCCATGAATTTATATCCTCCATAAATTATCATTCAAGGATTTCAAAAGGATGTTTCCTTTTGTGGATACGAGTGAATACACTAAATAAAGTGCAACCGAAACCTGTACAATTTAAGAATTCCTTGAAAATTGGTCCCAAGAATTTTGAGGATTTCACAGTATGTCTTACGTGCTTCGTCACCTTCTTTTTCCTGATACGTAATCAGCATTTAATCAATTTCATTCAAAGAAAAGGTTAATCACCCTATAGCCTCTTTTTAAGAAAAAAAATAAGAACTATCATTTTATTTTTTTTTATTCTTTGTTTCTATTATATTTATTTATTTATTTATTTATTGATCGACTGATTGATTGATTGATTGATTGAATGACTGATTGATTGATTGATTGATTTGTGATAAACGCCGAGGTGGCAATATTGCCATATTTGGGCGGCTTTTATATTTGTATTCAAGTTATGTCTAAATGAATGGAACGTATTCAGACGTTTTTATGTTGCACGAACCAGGTACAATGTAAAGGATAAACTGCTGTGGTGATAATTTTTAATTCTGAGGATTCTGTGTTTTCTTTGATAACATTATTCTTTTATTTGAATATCTGAAAGAGTCTGTTAAATTAAACCATATAAACTTCAAAGCAAGTGGGACTGTGTGATTATGTCTTTTCTAAGACATATGACACCGTTAATATGTTTTGTTTCATTAAGGATGAAAAATTTATTGATTTTTCCAAGCGAGAAAACCCGAATGAATTTTAAGACTACTGTTTTAATGAGCGATTCCTCATACCTTTTCCTGACTATGTCAGCAAATACAATTTATCATTAAGTCAAATGCTGACTGACATTTTTCATACTAATTGTTAGTCCATTATCTATAGATTACATTGAACTGATGATGGATTTTTCCGTTATTTCCCGATCATGACAAGAAGCAAACGGCGGGTGTGAACGGTCAGCAGGGGATGCTCACTCCTCCATGTCATCTGATCCCACCTTTGATGTTTCGGAGGTCCATGTTTGCTCTGCTCCTGTTTTGTATTGTTTTATAGACTTTGACATTAAATACTGTTCGTTATCTCCATATCCTTCCTTAAAGTATCTAGAAATAATAACTATTGCCAATCATGTGCTGCTGACTTATATTTTTTTAATTTCATTCAAACCATAAAATCTAAATATAATACCCCATTTAACTCATAATTACACTTTAAATATTTTATTTAGCCATAAGGTAAACAAAATTCTTGCTTAAAATCACGTAGACCTTGAAGTAATATTTGATTGTCACAATACACAACATAAAATGTACTAATAATCAAACTTGACAGAAACCATACGTGAAGCTCATATTATTTGTTTCTGTACCTACATCATCCGAAAAATACTTATATTCGTACGAGTATACATAATTCATAGTAACTAAGGAAAATATTGTAAAAAAAATAAAAAATAAAAGGTTATGTTTGCCTTTCTGATTATCCAACACTATCACTAATTATTTGAAGTTTAATGTCACTAATTGTTTGAAGTTTAATGTCACTAATTATTTGAAGTTTAATTCCCGTGTATAAATGGAATGTTTTCTCGAAAGTCTTTTTACATGGGACATATATCCAATATCTGTTCAGAAATGCGACTTAAAATACTGCGGGAGACAACATTTTTTCTATGGGACTTTTTAATTATCCTATAGGATTTTGTCGGATATCGGATAGGATAAGAAATCCCATAAAGATCCCACAGGATTTTTATTTTTAAGTTATATCCCCTACAACTGTGACATACAAGTTTCAGGTATAATTTTGTTAAACAATATGAGAGTACAAAATCACACGATATGATAACTAAAAAACGTTATATAATATGTAGAAAAAAATGGCGGGTGAAAATCCGGACAAATGTCGTGACCGGAGTTCAATGTCGCACTGATCAATAAAAATTGTACTTTATCCCCCTGTGTCTTCATATACGTTACACTGTATAAAACTTGATACTTACATAGAGAGTCAATTTTCACAAAAAATAAGTTAACATTTTATATTGTTTCATATAGATCAAGAAAAGGAAAATCCGGAAAAAGTCAGAAGGATACGAAATTCACGTGACAACCACCATCTTAATTATGATAGGTAAGTGTGATATGATTGATTGGTTTATTGATTGATTGTTGTTTAATGTTCTGTTCGAGAAATTTTCACACACATACAGACTTCACCATATACCCGTGAATGACTTCAAATGAAAGCAATACTGCAGAAGCTACGGTGGGGGATTCATTTCCATTGATTTTTAGAATTTTAATGATTTTATCCATTTTTTTCTTGAAAAATCAATGCTATACTAGTTTTTTTAGGTTATAAAATTAAATTGGATTTAATTTCATATTGAATTAATATTAAAATTACATTTACATTGACATTTTCTTCTTTTAAAGTGTTAAACAATATATATTTTCAGTGGCATTTCTTGGTTCCTGGACTCCGTATGCATGCATGGCATTATACATCGTCATAACCAGAAATAACCGGATAAATCTGGTTGTTTCTTCCATTCCTTTGCTTCTTGCCAAATGCTCCCCTGTCTGGAATCCTTACATATACTTCATGAGGAATCACAAATTTAATCAAGAGTGCCGGAAGTTATTACCTTTCTTAAGACACCTTGGACTTTGGCGAGTGAATCCGCGTGAACAAAGCGTTGTCACTCAGCAACAAGTGACCAGCTCTCTACAAAGTTCTACTTATGTCTGACGGCGGTGGGGAAAAGAATACAGAGGCAACGACATTGCAATGGTGCTTGTATTATAATTTAAAAAAAACTATCGTGCTGTGTCATTCAAAACATTTCATGGTTTGTTCTCCTTACAAAAATGAAAAACAAAACGTGTCTTTAAATACAAGTCACTCTATGCTATTACGTTTTCAAATTATACTGAGCAAAATAAGTTTAGCAATTTAAGATATTTATTATAAAACAAAGTAAAACAAATTAGACACAGCACTTACAATGAAATTGTGATGTGAGCTTGTCATCACATAACAAAATAAGGCAAAATTTGTGCTGTTTTGTAAGAAATGTCGTGAATCTGATCACATATATGGGTTTGAAAAGTCAGGTTCAGTTTCAATATTGTGTAAGGCCTCTAATTGCAGCATTTACAACATCACAACTGCGTCTCATGTTCCTTATAATAAGGTTTGTATCTCAAGCGTGGTGATCTGGTTCCTCTCCTACTGCAGGACAAGGGTCAGTTCTGCTACGTTGTTGACGTTATGTCGCTGCCTTAAACGTCGACCAAGAATGTCTCAAACGTGTTCAATGGGTGACAAATCTGGCCATCTCGCGGGCCAATCAAAGATCTTAACATCATGCTGATGAAGGTCATCTTGTGTGTCGTGCGGGCATTGCCCATGCGAGGCGGGACTGTCGATGACGTTGAGTTAGTGGTACTGCTGTGAGAGGTTTTCGAGCTCGAAGATTTGCAAACCTAGCTGTGTTTTCTTTACACTCTGTCCACATAACCTCAGTCCAGTAACACGGCGTAATTCGTCTGCAACTTTACGAGCAGCCATAAAACGGATACGTCTCGACGTTGTAACAGTAAAACGATCTTGCCTAACCGACTTTTTCCGTGTACGTTCTTAGCGTCGACAATTACTAACATGTCAAGTGGTCTGTGGTCGGTTTAAAAGTCAACATATGGTGAACGGATGCACAAGAAAGTCTTCAGCGACATTTCTTTGTGAGCAACTGGCGTTAGCATCTTTATAGTAGTTCGACATTCATTTTTGAAAAGTCCTGGGCGTTTCCCAATTTGACGTTTTTTAAATTTTCCACCGGTTTTCTTTTACAAGCGTGCTCGAAAGGCTTTTCAAGTAAAAAAATCTTCCAGGACCATGTCCGTTCGAGCGTAATCTTTTGTATTGTTGAATTGTCATAACGTTGGACGACGCAGTTTCTGCGCATCAAGTTAAAAATTGAAGTGTGTCTTTTGTTACCCTTTTCTATATTGATTTTATGCAGAGACGAAATAAAACAATTTCCAAAAATATTTTTAAAATTATACCTACAGAAAAACAATTGGCTTGTTAAACTTATTTTGCTCAGCATACATGTATATAATTTTTTTAAATGAAATGTTCATTGAAAGATTAAGCTTTAACCTTAAATTACAGAATGTCGATCCAGACTTTAAAGGGTAAAATGTAATAAATTAGACGGAAATGTTCAGACTGTAGGATTAAAGCACTTTCTGTTCTCTGAAATCTATAATTCATTATTATTGATCATATGTCTCTTATTGCTCGGTGTGAATTCACAATCACCGGCAAGTGCTGACAATAATGGCTTTATCTGTTCATTCATGTTATACAAGGCCTCATAGATGAATCAATTTCATTCACACCTAGTGTAGCCATCTTAACATTGATAAAAACGTGTTTTACGCATAGTTTCATGTGCCAAAGTTATAACTCTTTTATTCCTGTGCTTTTGAGATATGAATTTTTCATTTCAATGCAAAAGAGAGACATTCATGTTGATAATGGTTCAATTTCCTTATTGATATCTAGTCCTTACAGTTCACTGGCCTCTAAAAAAAGATAACTCAATTGTCACAAGAAAACGACTGTATATATCATTTACAAAATTAATATCTAAAGCTAGGCAACTATTCCCGGCAATGAATGGTGGAATTGTACGCATTTTCATGAAAAGTATGATTTCTGAATGTTAATCATTAATTGTCATAAATTTTTACAAAAAGTTAATAAAAGGTTGATGGACCCTAAATTTGTTGTTACGACTATAGAAGATATCATGTAATGAAAGGGGGGCAATCTGTCTAGCTCTTTCTCCGACTGTAGTTCATAATTTCATATTTTTCAAATACAGTACACCGGTAAGTCAAACCTATGTAAAGCAGAGAGAGAGAGATGCGAGCGGGAGATTGAGAGAGAGAGAGGTGGTGGTGATGAAGAGCATTATCAAGAAGATAAAGTGCATGAAAATCAACATCTTCAAAATATTTGATTTTTCGTGTGTCCTTTCAACTTATCTGTGTTGCGAAAAAGAACTATTTTGTAACGCTATCTAATAACGTATTGTTAACTTTGTATTATATATGTTGATGCTTTAAAAGCCGTATTTACACAAATTGTTGTTGTTGTTTTTTTAATAAGTTTAGATTGACTACTAATAAGGTTGTCAAATAACTCCAAAAACTTAACAACACAAAACCTTAGAAATGGTATAAATATAAATAACATCAGTCAAAACGCAATCCAGTGATTGATTGTTTATTGTTTAACGTCTCTCTCCAGAATTTTTCACTCATACGCCCAATTCAATGATTGATCGTATTTGCTAACAAGGTCATGATAAACACAATAGATTTTATAAAATGCCGATTTTGAACGAGGCTATTGAGTTCCCTGTAACATAATTTTATTTGTCAGTGGCCTATCTGGGCATGCTCTTGAGTAACGAATACGTTAGGGGACGCAAACATTATAGACAGTGATAAAGCGGAATATTACCATATATTCAGTAAACAAGGAAGGTTGACAATGGAAAATCTGACCTCATCTCGTCTATTCAGTATAGTCGTTATATTGGGCCCTTCTTTAGTCAGTACAACTGCCAATATTATGGAAGAATCTGTGGTATCTTATATTTTGATTCAACAGTGATACATCGAGGTAGCAAGAGAAGGGAAGCGAATATTTTGGATTGCAGGATAAAACAATGTTGTTATATCTGAATGCCAAGTTGAGTGCCAAAGCAATTTTTAATCTTCTTCTCAATTTTGAATAAATTCTGTCATAGAAAATAAATACCGTACGTTGATCTATAGAGAAAAATTTTGGGATGTTAAACATCATACAATCATAATCATATCAATTTGAAAGTACTGTATTGTAGATTCAGAGTGAGTTTAAACACAAATAATGAACCTTTTAAAGTTTCATTTCTCGAATATGTTGTTGTACATTACTCCTGATCCCACCTCTGATGTTTTGGAAGTCCGTGTTTTCTCTGCTTATATTTTGTATTGTTTTATGGACTTTTGATCTTGACTACTGTTCGTTATCTCCATATATTTCACTTCTTGTCTCTTACACTAAAACGTTAAGTTTAATTCAATTCAAGAAATATTGTAGAAACGTCACTGACATGCATTTTTATTTTGCTCTTGTGACAAATTCATTATTTGTATTACTATTACCTTGGAGCTTTTCAGAATACACATCTGATTTTAGCCTGATTTGAACTATCCATTTAATGCCATATAAGAACAGAAAGGAATATTTAATTTTCTTTTCAAAAAAATTCTTCTTTCAAGGTATTTTTAAAGTATTTTAAATTATCATTATGTTGCATTGAATTTGTTAAATATACCATTTTTATGATATTGGATTCCAAATAAAACTTCATAAACATCCTTACAAAGATACATAGCGGGTTCCAGTAAATGTTCTACCAAGCCTCTTTCTTTACTCCTCACTAAATATTAACAGTAGTGAAGAAGAAACTTCAGGAGTACTGTGCAATAATATATTCGAGAAGTGTTGTAAATCAGATGTGGATACTTAAATATACCAAGGAAGCAAGAAATCACAATATTTTACCAAAACCAACACATAAAACGTATGACTTTTCAACTTAATATGCAACCTTCTCAGCGATAAATTCAAGTCCAGGTTTTTTGACATCATTGACAGCTTCTTTTTCAAAAAAAAAAAAATGGAACGCGTAAATTTTCTTACCTTGTCATTGGTCATTTGCAAAATTAGTTTGTTAAAACCATTCTGATTGTACACTTAAGTACTCTGAAGTTGATATTAAAAGGGTGTTTTAGTTTCTGATTCACGATATCGAAGTTGTTTAGGAGACCACTGCAGGTCTTTCAACAATATATTGAAATTTCCATTGGTGCCAGTTGAGCCCGTTATTAGCAGTCCTATTTTTGTATTTATATAAGCAGAATTTGTCCAAAAATATTTCATGTGAAAAGAATAAAATACTTGCTGTGGTTCTCAACTCGACATTAGATATATTGACGTATTGTAAATTAACACTGGGTATTTTTCCATTCTAATGTCAATACGCTATATTATGTGAACTTGAAGTAATAGATACCACAGAGTCCGACACATGTTTCATGTTTAGATATTTTACTTGTAAAAGACGTTAATTGTAAGATAAATTTCATAAAAAACGTGATGACTTTAGAATTTCAATCGTCAGCTTCCCTTACCTATGCAGCAATATACCTTCATCACCTGCATACGGGGTTTATATCTCGCAGTTGATTACATACACAAGAACATACAATAAATACGTATGGATTTATTCAAAACGAGGTAAATTATTGACAAACAAATTGATGAAATCCTTTAAAGTTATCATTTCGTAAGTTCTATTTGTTAAGACATTATTTAAACATTGAGTTATCGACTGATTTTTCCGTTATTTCTCGATCATTACAAGGAGCACATAGAGAGTGTGAGCGGTCGCAAGGGATGCTCAATACTCCATGGCACCTTATATCACCTCTGATTTCTTTGAGGATTGTGTCTCCTCCAATCTTGTATTGTTTAATGGACTTTTGAGCTTGAATAATATTCCTTATCTACATATATTTCGAATAAGATTTCCGTCTTACAAGAGAGGGGAAGACGTCACAATTAATCAAAAAAAAGAAAGAAACATCTTGATTTTTCTTAAGAGTAAAAAATGGGTGGAAAGAAATGTAAAATCTTCTTATCAAAAATAAAAAGGGTGAATTAACTTGTAAATTATAAAAGTTTTAAAATGGAGAAAAGAAAGAGAACCATTTTGTGAAACACCAAGGGAAAAATATTTGAGCTACCCTTTAAAATAGCTCAAAAATCTAAATTTCAATGGTTACAATTTCAAATTTTACATAGAATAATTCCTACTAAAATTATCTTTATAAATCAAAATCAATTGATTCACCATTATGTTTTTTTTTCTGTGATACTGATATTGAAACTATTGACCATCTTTTTGTTGCATGTTTCTGTGTTAAAGAACTAAATTGGTTGGAGATTGAAGAATGGATTCTGATTAACTAAACTTGCTAGTTTGCTTTGATAAGAAATCAATTTTATCAGGTAAATTTATAAATAAGGATCTATACAAGTTTGATAATCTTCTAATAATGATTATCAAATAGTATATTCTTTCAAGTTAGTTCAAAAATCCAATGAAATTAAACATTAAGAACTTAAAACATGTAATCATTGACAGAATTAGAATTGAAGATTTTTTACTGTTAAAAAACTGAAATTTTGATGAATTTAAAAGAAAACTGGCAGTTAATAGTTGAAATATTTTAAGAACTAAAGTCTTTTTAAGTAACAGTATTCTGAATTTTAAGTGCCCTTTCTTTCTCAACCCCCCCCCTTCCCTCTCTATTTCTCCATCTTTCCTTAAATTCTTAAAAATTCTTTTACAATTTTCTTCCTTGCCTTGCATGCAACTGCGATCTTTAATTGTTTGTATTTGTAATTTGTGTGATTGAAGAATTAAACAAGAGGCCAAGGGGCCACATGGCTCACCTGAGTACTGTGCCTAAGAAAAAAGCAAAAATCAGTTTAGTATTAAAAAGCACAAAATACATGAGTGGTCCCATTGATCCCCCATTGTGGCCCCATCTTACCCCCAGGGGTCATGATTTGAACAAACGTAAATTTACACTACCAGAGGATGCTTACTCGTGCGTTTCATATTCCATGGCCCAGTGGTTCTTTTAGAAGGTTTTTAAAGATTTTCCCTATATATTCCTATGTTAAACTTTTAAACCTTAGCATGGTTCCACCCTAACCCTGAGGATCATGATTCCCTTTGGAGAGCTGCGAGTCTTGATTTGAACAAACTTGAATCTACACTACCAGAGGATGCTTCCACATGAGTTTCATCTTTCTTAGCCCAGTGGTTCTTGAGAAAAAGAATTTTATAGATTTTTCCTATGTATTCCTATGTTAAACTTTGACCCCCCATAATGGCCCACCCTACCCCTGGGATCATGATTTGAACAAACTTGAATCTTGATTTTTCCTATATATTCCTATATACAACTTTGGTTAGCCATTGTGGCCCCGCCCTACCCCCAGGGGTTATGATTTGAACAAACTTGAATCTACACTAGCAGAAGATGCTTCCACATGAGTTTCATCTTTCCTGGCCCAGTGGTTCTTGAGAAGAAATATTTTTAAGATTTTTCCTATATATTCCTATGTAAAACTTTGATCAGCCATTGTGGCCCAACCCTACCCCCGGGGGTCATGATTTGAACAAAGTTGAATCTACACTACCTGAGGATGCTTTCACATAAGTTTCATCTTTCGTGGCCCAGTGGTTCTGGAGAAGAAGATTTAAAAGATTTTTCCTATATATTCCTATGTAAACCTTTGATCAGTAATTGTGACCCCGCCCTACCCAGAGGGTCATGATTATACCCCCCGCTTCAAAAGCTGGAAGGTATATAGTAATCAGTATGTCCGTTCGTACATCCGTCTTTCTGTACGTCCATACGTCCGTCTGTTACGCTTTTGGTACCCATCTCTTTTCCGCAACTCCTCTTATACCACTGAGTGAAATTTAATGAAACTTTCACAGAATCTTTATTACATAATGACATTGTGCACCTCCTATTTTACTTTTTGATCCGACACCTATTTTGGGTTTCCCACAGCAAAATATAGACACTGTCATTATATTCATATGGGAGGCGGGTGTATCAATACCTCTAGTTTGAACAAACTTCAATCAACACTACCTGTGGAAGCTTCCACATGACTTTCATCTTTCCTGGCCCAATGGATCTGGAGAAGATTTTTAAAAGATACAATTAATTTTTCATTAATTTAATATTATCTCCCCTTGGAAGAGGGCTTGGCCCTTCATTAGAACAAACTTGAATCCCCTTCACCCAAGGATTCTCTGTGGCAAGTTGGGTTGAAATTAGCCCAGTGGTCCTTGAGAAGAAGATGAAAATGTTAAAAGTTTACGACGACGACGACAACGACAGACAACGGACAAATTTTGATCAGAAAAGCTTACATAAGCCTTCGGCTCAGGTAAGCTAAAAAGGAACAATACTAATATGCGACTTCAAAGACCAAGATGAGAATGATCTTTGACGTTTTTTGTCTTCAATAAGCTTAATGTTAACATTTAATCATACAGCGTTAAGTAATGAAGTGTAATATTCTTTCACCAAATTACCTTTCTTGATTAGTCCTGATCGATAGAAAAAATGAATCAATAATTTAAATCAAACCTGCTATAGAGAGGAAGAAAATTACAGATTTTCACAGAGACGTGCTTTTAAAAAAGAAATATCAGGGGGAAATTCTTATCTAATTAAAATAGAGGCTTCAAGATTAATTTTCTTTGATTTAATCTCTGTATATACCTACTAATGTCTTCATTCGATCTACCGATTTTCAAAAGAAGATACTTAAGTTTACTGGACGAAAAGGAATTAAACAAAAGCTTTTTCGCTTAAAAAATACTTTCAGAACGTATCATTACAATACTGTAGATTCCTAATAATTATACACAGGAATTAATTTCCGGGTAATTTCGCAAGAAGCATCACTCGCGAAAAAATGTAAATCGCTTTTATCTTTATGGTGCTGAAATCTATGCAAAATCTGTTGATCAACCGTCCATTCGCAAATTATAATTCTCGCGATTTGACGTTTAAGAGCCAGTACTCGCAAAAAATAAGGAATCTACAGTAGCTATGTTTGAAAGGCATAAAGCAGAAAATTTGGAACTCTCTGAAAAAAGCTTATATTCCCCATTACTTGCTCTTAAGAATAAGAATTATGAATTCAAAACTTCGAGGCCTCTGCTTAGAAAAAAATATTCCATTTGTAATTTCACTGAAAATTTTTCTAATTAAAAAAAGACCAGCATTTACTGACTTTTCATCAGAGAATGGGGTCAAAAACGTCGTTTTTAAAACGAGATCATTGAAGAAGCTTTTAACCTTCGAATTCAATTTGGGACAAAAAGGCCAATAACCTAGTCATTTTTTTTTATTCTTTTGTTCTTATATATATTGAAGTCGCCTATGGTGACATTTACTTTTAGCGCCTTAATCAGGAGACCGTAAAGTTTTGTCTCAACAGTTTTTTTTTCGTGTTACTAAGTGTCGCCCGAATTAAACCAATAACTCGTCAACGACGACCACAGATGCTGTTGTCTTAAATGACTTCTGAGACTTAGTCACTCGTTGGAAAAGATATAATTTACATTGATTTTTCACTCTGTGGAAAATTTAAAAAAAGCTTCCAACAGATTGCATGCAATCAACGTGTTAATCTTATAGTAAAGAATCTGCGCAGTTCTCAAGAAACGTTTTAAGACGTGCCAATCATTTAAACTAAAAAGTTACTTGTTTCTCGAGATTTACATTCACGTGATGCCCGAATAAAATCCAAATGAAAAATACTAAAAATGGCAATTCTATATTACCGTGTGCAAATTTCTCGGTGCAAGAAAAAAAATTAAGTCTGCTTAACAAAAGATTTTTTGTTGTCAAAGACTTAATATTAAAAATTAAGTTCTTTGTAATATCTCGATCGTTCAATAAATAATGCAAAACGGCATCTAAAAATAAGAAATGTAAGTAATACATATTCTTAATAGTTTCAATCCCTCGAGGCATTTCCTGCTACCCTTTACACATTGCCTGAGGTCATTTCAAATTTAAACGATCAAATTTTCCGAATAAAAGTAATAATATTAGTGTTCTATTGTCATTTTTATAGCTGTACTACGCTCAGTAAGATATTCATAAATCTCCTACTGAAACATTAAGAAATATTTTGAAAAAATGAATATCCGCCATTTTGAATCATCATTTTGACTTATAACTTACAGCTGCGCCATTATTCAGTTGTAGAATAGTGAGATGCAGAGGAAAAAATACAAATCTGAAGTGTATGGATATTTGCAAATGTAAAATCCTGAACAAAGCAGAATATAGAAACAATAGACAAATAAATCAGAGAAAATTCGAATTAAATGTAGAAACGACTAAATTTTCTGAGTTAAAGTAATAATATTGACAGTTTATTATCATTTTCATAGTTTCATTACACTCAGTGAGATATTCATACGTTATTTCTCTGTTTTGAACTATATTAATAGACAATTAGAAAAATCGGATGTTTGACATTTTGAATCGCCATTTTGACCTTTTTAACGCCATTTTCATGAAGGCCAGCATATTTTTTCAGATTCAGCATACTCGAAATAGGTTTTAAAAAAAGTATGCTGGACCAAATAATAATCATTTGCCGTTAGAAGTATTTTTTTCTATAAATCGGACTAGACTACTAGTATTAGGCTATCTATGTAAAAAGCACAGTTTTCACACACGCGCTGTCATTTTGATCTTCTTGGCAGAGATCATTTATAAACAGTTTTCTGCTCAGTGTAGTGACCATGCTTACTTTCACTTAAAAGTCAGTTTCTTTGCGAGGACAACAGGAAAATTCATGGGGTTTTCTGTTTAGGAACTCTTTGATAGAACTTTTTTAACTATGAAAAAAAAATAAAATAAAATGTCTCAACATTTTCCATAATATACTATATATTGCATTACTTACTGAATGACCCTCGTAAAGATATGTATAAACGGAAAGGAGAGATGCGACTAACCAGAATAGATTCGACATATCTATATTTAGCCAGCCGTCTGACATCATATACCTCCTTATAAATAGCCTTCGGACTCCGGCAAAGGCACCGTCTCCGACTCTTTAACTTTCACCTTCGAGAGCATGACAAGACACCAAATGTAACGGTGGTGCAGAAAAATTTGATGGACCAGATTTCGGTTAGGATCTGGACCCACAGAATCTCTAGGCAGGTGCTATTTTACTTACTTACTAGAGTATATCGAACCCATCTGATCGCCACATCCCTCCCTCCTTAAATTGTTTTCACCCTCAAACACACAATCCCAGTTCCTTTTTGCTTCTCGTAGGGTTTTCACCTGCACGTTCAAAGGTAGTCAACGGCACCACTTCAGTGACTGAAAAAAAAAAGAAAATGTACGACTTGACTGGAAATCGAACTCAGACCTCCACTCCAGGGTCCCGTTTTACAAAAGAACTTACGACTAAGACCAAAAACTTCAGTTGATTGTAAAATTTTGCAAAATTAATTATTCTGTTTAAAATTGCTAGAGTAAAATTATCTCTCTACAAACCTTTTAAAAATATTAAAACCATTTTCTATTTAATGTAAAAAATAAAGTT
>NW_026919268.1:0-15210 GCF_032062105.1 Saccostrea cuccullata | reverse complement strand
ATTTCAGACCCCAGGGTAGGGGACTTCGATGTCCCCGAGCCCGATGTTTATTCGTATAGTATTATATAGTAGGGCTAAAAACTAGAAGACCATATGTCGGAAACTAGAGATGGTACCATCACCATTTTTTCATAGAAGTGGTATCTGGCCCCTAGTTCCCCACCCCCAAAATTTCAGACCCCAGGGTAGGGGACTTCGATGTCCCCGAGCCCGATGTTTATTCGTATAGTATTATATAGTAGGGCTAAAAACTAGAAGACCATATGTCGGAAACAAGAGATGGTACCATCACCATTTTTTCATAGAAGTGGTATCTGGCCCCTAGTACCCCACCCCCAAAATTTCAGACCCCAGGGTAGGGGACTTCGATGTCCCCGAGCCCGATGTTTATTCGTATAGTATTATATAGTAGGGCTAAAAACTAGAAGACCATATGTCGGAAACAAGAGATGGTACCATCACCATTTTTTCATAGAAGTGGTATCTGGCCCCTAGTACCCCACCCCCAAAATTTCAGACCACACAGCGCATGTTTTAATTTTGAATTGCGAACTGCGTTCTAGAACGCAGTTCACTTTTGAATTGCGAATAGCGAACTGCGAACTGCGTTCTAAAATCTGAACGCCACCAATTAAACCAGTTTTGGCATATAGCATCTTAAGGTAAAGGGGAACAAAAATTGTGAATCTCATGGTCCTTGCCCCCTACCCCCACCCCCTGGGGCCTGAAGGTGGGGCGAAACCACTAAAATTAGTACAATCTTTAAAATTCTTCTTTACTCCTGGAAATCAAACAGTCAAACTGTTAGCATGAATGTAAGAACCATTGAGTCCTCTAACAAAATTGTGAAATCCATGGACCCAGGAACAGGGTTCTAGTGCTAGGGTGGGGCTATATTGATTATATAGTGAGAATGCATTATTTCTTTTAAAAAATCTTTTTTTTTCTGTTCCTGGTTATCAAATGAACTAACTAATTACATAGTTATGATTAACAAGCGTGCTTCTTTTAAAATTGTGAATTTTATGACTCCAGGGTCAGGGGTTCTGATGTTAGCCTAGGTCGGAGCTCTATGATTTTATCAGTAAAAATGCTTTAATGCTTTGAAAAATTTCTTTCTTTGCTTCTGGGTATCAATTAAAATAAATAAGTACATAGTTATAATAGGGAAAATACATTATTTTTTTTGCAAAATCTACTTCTCTACTTCTCTGCTCCTGTGTAATAAGCAGATGAATTATCTATATAGTTTTGATGTGCAAGGGTTTTTCTACTAGAATGGTGAATTTCAAGGCCTCTAGGTCAGGGATACCATGGGCCCGGGGGGGGGGGGGGGGCTCTACTTATATACTGAAAATGCGATGTTTGAATCTGCTCCTTTGTATTAATCAAACATTTATGATAAGCAAATGTGCCTTTTCAAAGAGTGTGCAATGTGTGGACTTAAGGTCAGGGGTTCATGTATGGTAGTTGCACTTCTTTTTATTGTAGCTTAATATTACTGATTAGTTAACGTTGATGCGTTTTTTCTCCCCTATCCAGCCCATGGGTAGTAAGGAACCAGATATAACTGAAATGATATACCTCTAGCTGTCAACTATCATTTGAGAAAGAAAAAAATCATGCATATTTGTTTTGAAATTTGATTATTTTTGTTTATCTTTATATGGAGCTCTTCTTCTAAAGGAGATCGAAATACCGTAAAATCCCTATTAAACGCTACTGCCCCTATAAGCACCCCTAAGGTCTTTTTCCAATTATCAGAAATAAGGTCTCCCTGCAGACAATTAAACCACCTTGAATTGAAAAAGTCTGCCAAAATTTGAACAAAGTGAACAATGTAACTCGTCGATTATCCAATTTCTCAGTGGAAAATGAATCATATCGTATAAATTGGGCCGATTATCTTCACTTAAATTAAAAGTTCGACATTATTTTAGTTGTTCTTAACAATTTTTGAAGTATAAGAATGACATTTAATAAAATTTCAAAATTTTCTAAGCGCCCGGGGTGGTTAATAGGGATTATACGATAATCTAAAAAGGCAACGGCCACCCAGGCCCTTTAAGTAACCAACCTAAGCAATTGCAAAGTTCATAGCTATGATTAGCAATGGTGCCAGACTGCCAGCCTCTTTCAAAATTGTGAATGCTATAACATCTACCTTAAAACTTGAGCCAAACTCTATAATTTAAAAGTTGACCTACATAATGTATAAGGCCCGATGGCCCTTTTGTTACTTCACACTAGCGTGTAAGTGTCTTAAACCGGCTAGCATGTTGTCATAAACACAGTAGCATGGTGTCATAAATGAGCTAGAGCCGCATTATTACTTTGTGCTAGCTCATCGTTCCTTATGCGATACCATGTTTTGTCACTTCATTAGCGCACTGTTCGTAATGTGCTGTACATGTAACACCTTTACAAATGGCCTTATCTTGACACATAAAAAATCATAACCGGATACATGTACTTTCTTTGACTGATTAGTCGGTTTAAACAACTGTTAACCATGACCATTCTTAATAGTAATGAATTTTGACATTAACAAGTAATGTACATTTCCATTATTTGAAATCATGAAAAACTAATATTTTATTTCATAACATCCTCAAATGACTGCCTGTAAACATATATTCATAAATAATTATATAGTAGTTTTACAAATAATACACATGCAGAAAATGTGGCAGTACCTTTGAACTCAGTTTGATGTTTTATCATAAAAGTTTCAATTTTTTTTTGATAGGTGTCATCTGAAATTTGATGCCAAGCATGATCATGATTTGCCAGAAGAGCATCTTTTGGGAGATCAGATGACAATGTATAAACAGCAAAATGAAATTGAAACAGTCATGTGAAACAGTCTCAGTTTAAGAAAATGACTTTGAATATATCATATCTGAATTTTGATTTGAGAAATAGACATAAATCTACAAATATGAACAAATCAATTGCTTTCAGTTTTTGAAGAATAGATTTTGTTGCAGAATTTATGTTTAGTTTGGAATAAATGCTCTTTTTAAATATGTGTCAAATCTTGCATGTTTACATCTGTAATGAGGTCTTCTTTTTCCAAAGGAAGACATACCAATGCTTATGGTTAAGATGATAAAGGTCTGTCTTCAGTGGCAATATTTAAAATCTGATATGTGTATTTTTAAAGTATAGATGAAGGAAAGTTACTATTTTGGCAGAAACATCCAAAGCATTAACATATGTGCATTTGTCAGCACTAAGGACATGTACATGTTGTTTCAAACATAAGATAAAAGAGATGTCCAATCACATTTCAATGTCATCAAAGCACTTAATCTGTATACAGTTTATCTCATATGAGCTCAAGCTGTAGCAATTATTTTTTAATTAAAAGTCACCCATTATCTTTGTATTAAATTCCGCAGAATTTCATTTTCTTTTTAAGAACCACAGGACAATTTAAGTTAAACTTGGCACAAAGCATTCTTTAGTGCAGGAAAATAAAATTTGTTCATATGAAGTGCTTTCAAAAGATCTCTGTTGAATGTCCTGTTTAGAGAACTTTACTTTACTCTTGTTGAGATACCACCCTTTGCCAGTAGAGGTCTGCAGATTAGAAACATACACAACACATTCCTTTTTCTATTCTTGTAAAAGTATTGGTCTTCTTACTGCTTAACAAAAAAATAGAAATAGTTCATTAGTTACATATTGGTATTACTCACTATCTAAATATACTGTGTAAATGTTTTAAAGCAATTTTTAAGCTGTTGATGTATATTTAAAACACATATTTCTGTAGCAGGCACAATTCACTAACATGATTGCATCAAAGATGATATATGTATACAAATCTAATTCAAAATAAAATTGAACTAAGCTATATCAATAGAACAATATTTGTCTACAAATGAAAGACAGAATATGAGGGAGTATAAGTTTTGTAGGTACAGTTTCAATGCTGTTGGAGAGATTACCATTGGATTATTTATCCTTGAGCTCACTTCAGATTCATTCAGACTTTAAGAAAGGGTTTTTGCTACTTGAGTCAAAGAAATAAAGAATGGTAGCAAAGTTGACAATTGAAACATTTTACTTTTTGCTTATCGCTAAGAAGGAAGACCCATCCGTTGCTTTGCATCGAGCATTGCTCTTGTTATTATTTTTTTTTCCTTATTGATTTTGTGCACGCGATTTCTCAAAAATGGCTCAACAAAATCTAATGAAACTTTCAAGACATATGGAACATTACTTGAACCTTATGCGGTTTTTTCCGTTTTGATGACATCACTTCCGGTCTAGACATATCGTCGATTTTCTGATTTTTAAGGGTCATTTTGTCCACACTTTCCCCAAAAAAACGGCTCTTGATAGAAACTTCAAACTTTGAGGCATTGGTAGAGCAATGTTTGGAGAGGTGCATCAGGTATATCAGATTTACTGGAAATGACGAACGTCTGCGCTCGCTATTGCCCCAAAATAGACCTATAACGAATTTGAATTCAAAATTTCTTGCACCCTTTCTTCATATCTTTTTGATATCAGAAGATATCTCAGAAAAGGGGCTGTCCCCTAAAATAAGGGATCTAAATCGGCCGAATGTTTCTCCTTTATATTTCAAAACGTATTGATAATTTGTAATGCGTCAAAGAAGCAAAAGTGTTCAAAATGTCAAGCTTAATATATTAGAATCGTCAAAATACGTCTGGCAACGTCACTTTGTTTTTGGGTAACATCTGTCAGTGGGGGCATAAAAATAAATTTTCCGTGCGTCGGTGTCACTTCCGGTCAAACTGAAAGTAACGAAAACTGGCTCATTTTTGCATTATTTAACATAGATTTAAAGGATTTAGACAATCATTTACGTATGAACAATTTCTTAAACGAGGTAAATTATTGACAAGCAAGTTGATGAAACAAGAATATCAACAGTTTCGTTTAAAGTCATCATTTCGTAAATTCTATGGTCGATACAATGACCTTGTCAGCAAATACAATTTATCATTGAATGAAATGCTGACTGACGTTTTTCATACCAATTGTTAGTCCATTATTTATACACTGAATTGACTACGGATTTTTTTTTCCGTTATTTCCTGATTATGACAATGAGCACACGGCGGGTGTGACTGGTCAGCAGGGGATGCTCACTCCTCCATGGCACCTGATCCCACCTCTGATGTTTCGGAGGTCCGTATTTGCTCTGCTCTTATTTTGTATATTGTTTAATGGACGTTGAGATTGAATACTGTTCGTTATTTCCATATCCTTATTTCTAAATGCGTTTTTACTCATTTTTGTAAAAAATGGAAGTTCTGGTAAAACAGGACGGAAGAACTACTCGTTGCTTCGCAACGAGCTTCGCTCTAGTTATTATTTTTATTATAGTTATTATTATCTATCGCCTCGAGGTTAACAATGCACTTAAACACGGCGATTGGGCTTGCAGGCTTGCAGACAGTACCTGATTATGATAACCGTCATCAAGTAACATTCTTTCAATGCAGGCATTGTATTGATATGACTAAAATACATAAAAACACAACTTTTTTTCTTTTATTAGCTCACCTGAGCTAAAAGCTCAGGTTAGCTTGTCTGATCATATTTTGTCCGTCTGTCTGTCTGTCTGTCCGTCTGTAAACTTTTAAAGGCGCTAAGAATGTTTTATCTTTAAAATTTTATTGATGCTATCATACCTATCTGACTTCTTCTCAAGAACTGCTGGGCCAATTTCAACCAAACTTGCCACAAAGCATCCTTGGGTGAAGGGGGTTCAAGTTTGTTCAAAGGAAGGGCCATGCTCTCATTCAAAATGTTTTAAAAATCTTCTTTATTAGAACCCCTTTGCCAGAAAGGATGACATTTATTGGAATGCATCATCAGGTAGTGTTGATTCGAGCTTGTTCAAATCATAACCACCGGGGGTAGGGCGGGCCACAATGGACGACTTAAGTTTGACATAGAAATATAAAGGACTATTTTTTTTTTTTTAAAAATCCTCTTCTCAAGGATAGCAAAGCCATAATTGATCATATTTATATGGAAGCACTCTCAGGTAGTGTAGATTCAAGTAGGATTAAATCATGACCCCCGGGGGTAGGGCGAAGCCACAATGGCCGGCCAAAGTTTTACATAGAAATATATAGGAAAATTCTTTTAAAATCTTCTTCTCAAGAATAGGAAAGCCATAATTGATCATATTTATATGGAAGCACCCTCAGGTAGTGTAGATTCAAGTAGGATCAAATCATGACCCCCGGGGGTAGGGCGAAGCCACAATGGCCGGCCAAAATTTTACATAGAAATATATAGGAAAATTCTTTTAAAATCTTCTTCTCAAGAATAGCAAAGCTGTAATTGATCTTATTTATATGAAAGCATCCTCAGGTTGTTTAGATTTAATTTTGTTCAAATCACGACCCCCTGGGGGTAGGGCGAAACCACAATGGTCGACCATAGTTTTACATAGAAATATATAAGAAAGTACTTTAAAAATCATCTTCTCAAGAATTGGTAATAGGATTAAAACCTTTTAATAATAAACCAATTTCTACTTTTTCATACCACAGTGCTCAGGTGAGCGATGTCGCCCATGGGCCTCTTGTTTAAGAAAAAAACTGAATTGAAATTGAAATTGTGTCACGTCCATGTGATTTCAACACCACAATAAAATTGACGACAGTTTACTTACGAGGGTCGTTCAATAAGTAATGCAATACTCAGTATATCATAATAAATGATGAAGCATTTGATTTTATTTTTTGATATTTGAAAAGTTCCATTTAATATCTACTGAACACAGAAAACCCCACGAATTTTTATGGTGTTACCGCAAAGAAATTCTTTTTTAAAGTAAGCATGGTCACTACACTGAGCTGAAAACTGTTTATAAATGATCTCCGCCAAGAAGATGACAATCTGTGCGTATTTGAAAAATGCGCTTTTTACATAAATCGCAGCAAACCTCATATTTAAGATAAAATTTTTTTAAGTGGACAAAATAATCTTTAAGGATGTATACTTTTCATATGGATTCAATGATTCGGAAGAAAAAAACAAGGGTTCAAATATAACAGTCAATATTGTTAATTGAAATTTGTGGGGACATCACAAAATATCGACTTTGTGTGCCACATGTAATTTGAAAATGCTTTATTTACATGGAAAAATATTGTAAAAATACTTAACATTAAATCGTCACAGCATTTTGTAGAATTCGGATAAAGGAACAACATAAAACAATATTTCAATCAGACAGGTGTCATATTTTCTCACAAATTTCAAAAAGAGAACATTCGTTAAATGTGCACACCGTTTACTTAAAAAAATATTTTTAAACAAAATTGAAGGATTGATAAACTTTCTTAATGTATGGCGAAACATTGATGCTATTATTATAGTCGTAAAATAATTAATGATAAATAACGAGGATTCCAGGAAAAGGGTGTCATTTAATTAGGATAAAGAGAAGTAAAGGCTGCTAACATGTTTTATTAGTTTCATGTATTTAAATAGGTCAATCAAAACATGAACATGCATCCAAATAAAGTACAAGCAATAGTAAGTTTTATCTTTAAATCGCATAAAGGAAAGTTGAATAGATTTTTTGCAAAGAAAGTCCAAAATTCGGTGACCATGGTATTTTTCCTGTCCTTAACAACGCAGCTGGATATACTCTTAGAGAAAAAATAAAATTTTGAAGAAAAGAAAGTATACATGACTTTTCAATTACCCATATTAGTTTAATCGCAGCCACTGTGAGATCTTTTTGTCCCCAAAACACATGAAAACAATCAAAGGAAGATTGTATAATGTTAGATATGTCTTGTGAAATGATATTCCTCAGTGTCTTTGGGGCACCCCTACAGATGAGTATGCTGAGGATTTCTGTTCATAGATTCAGAGACTTGAGACACATGTAACTGGTAACAGGGAATGCCTTTAGGGATTGAAACTATTAAGAATATGTATTACGTACTTTTCTTACTTTTAGATGACATGTTGCATTATTTATTGAACGACCCTCGTATATACGGGAGTGTTATTGTGTTCCATGCTTGACTAACCAAAAAGTCAAATAAATGGGTGGGGATTAATAAAAAGCAATAGCATACGCGTATTTATATATTTTAATGACAAGCGAAAGCACGACCATTTATTTGCGATAATGCAATCCCACCTGCGTTTGCGCTTATACATGTATGCACCATTTTTCATTCGTTTTACAGTATGTAAGTATAGAGAGCCTTAGTCCTAACCGTTTAATACTTATGACCAAGGTCATATTTTTTTACAGTGTCAAACTCCAAGCCAGGTTCAAAGGATCAAATGTCTTGCTATCAAATGAAAGGTCTTGTCACAAGAATTAAATATGTAAAGCATGAAAACACTAGCTAAACAAAAGTCAAGATTTTTTTTTAAATCGGTGAAACTCCCAAGGACAAATGGTAAAAAAAAGTTTTTGATATAAAATGAAGGATCTTTTCTCAAAGAGTACATGTGGAAGTATGAAAGCCCAATGTTTTACCGTTCAAACGTTATGACTTAGGTTTTAGTTTATTCAAAAGTACAGAGATCTTAAAGGTCAGAAATTTATGGTACATGTGATTGGTATCCAACGAAAGGTCTATATTAAGACACAATTCATATTTGAAGTATACATGTCCTGGTATCTACTATTCAAAAGATATGGCAAAAGTAAAAGTTTGGAAGTTTTGTTTAAAAGTGGGTCAGGCTCTAACGTCAAGGTCAAAAGGTTAAATTTGGTGGTATACCCAAAGAACGGTCTTGTCACAAGGAAAACACAAGTGATATATAAAAGTCATAGCTCCACTAAATCAAAAAGTTATGAGCAAGATAAAGTTTTTTGCGAACAAACAGACAAATAGAGAGACAGCTAGACAGACAGAGAGAGACAGCGAGACACGGAAAAAACTATATACCCCTGAAACTTTGTTTACGGGGGCATAAAAATAAATGTATTTGTATTTACAAGTAATTGACAAAATTATCAATGTATTTGAAAGTAACTAATTACATTTCAAAATAATTAACCCCAAACCTAATCGGAATTTCCCCAAATCAAGCGGTATATATGCAAGCTTTAACAGGGTGACTATTAATTGAAATCTGTTAAAATTTCCTAAGTTAAAGATTTCTGGTTAACAAATATCCCAGATTTTTTTTTCTTTTGGCTATTGATTATAGTACCCATGATTATATTTTGTGTATTGTGCACGGTTCTGCCTAATGTACAATGTAGGTGAAAATTATGAAAGCTCCTTTTTGTAACATGTTTGTGCAGTTAAATTATTAAATGTATACACGTGTATTGAAGGAAATAGAATATGCCTATATGAATTAATATAACGTTGTGATTGCAAATTCTTTATAATGTATATATAAGACTTTTATATAGAATAATTATCACATTCTAATGAATGTTTATAACTTTA
Source organism: Saccostrea cuccullata (assembly GCF_032062105.1). NCBI lineage: Eukaryota > Metazoa > Mollusca > Bivalvia > Ostreida > Ostreidae > Saccostrea > Saccostrea cuccullata. Next base: position 5,776 of record NW_026919268.1, on the reverse strand, counting down.
TGCAAGAAGGTTATGGAAATAACGAACAGTATTCAATCTCAACGTCCATTAAACAAATATACAAAATAAGAGCAGAGCAAACACGGACCTCCGAAACATCAGAGGCGGGATCATGTGCCATGGAAGAGTGAGCATCCCCTGCCGACCGGTTACACCCGCCGTGTGCTCGTTGTCATAATCAGAAAATAACGGAAAAAAATCAGCATTTCATTCAATGATAAATTGTATTTGCTGACAAGGTCATTGTATCGACCATAGAATTTACGAAATGATGACTTTAAACGAGACTGTTGATATTCTTGTTTCATCAACTTGCTTGTCAATAATTTACCTGGTTTAAGGATGTAACACACCTACCTCAAAAATTTTCCTGTCGTTTAATTTTCTTAATTTTTTAATATGTTATTAAAGACTATATATGCCAATTGTTTATGAATTTTTGAGGAAATCGTTCGAGTAGTATATTTGGTCAGCAAGCTCCAAAAGTTACCCCCCTTGGCAAGAAAAGAAGTGGCAAAATATTCCAAGAGAGAGAAATAAAACAATGTTTATTTGCTAAAAATAATGTGATACAAATGTCTTCTTTTGTAAAATCCTTGTTGGAACATTAAATTTCATAATCTGAGAGTCTCACACATTTCAATTTAAGATTGAATAATTTTTTGAGGGGTTGAATGAAAAATGTGTCCCTAAAAATGGACGTTAAAATCGCCTATTTTTCAAGTTTAGAATTTTTTATTTAAAAAACGTGTCGTTTAATTTTTAAAAATTTACCCTAATATTAAAGTGTAGCAATCATATTATCATCTGATTTTTTTTTTGAATTTTCTGTCGACTCATTATTTTTTTATAACGAAATTTATCATGGAGGTTCAATCAATTTTACCGCGCTTCTTGCGCAACGTCCTTCTGACGGTCTGAGGCTTAGAGCATAATCAGCTGCTAAAAGGTATATGGCACAAATAAATCTTGTTGCACATCAATTAAAATCATACAATACTTAATTCAAAATGTATTGACTAAAATCAACTTATTTTTGAAGTGGTATGTGATTAAGTACGTTTTTATATAAAACATATTGTTTGAAAAAACCGTTGTATTCCTACCAAGTCGATCCTGAGCTAGTAAAAAAAATCCACGTGTTGGATAGTATCATTGTCCATCTCGTAAATAAATGTTTCCACAATGTAATTTTTGTGAAAAAACCTGTCGATTAATTTTGGTAAAAAACTTTCTTTAGGTAGCTGGTAGTAAAAATAATCTTCATAATTTTTTGTATAATTTTTGAACGACCAGTTTTAATTTAATAGCGGAAAATCCCCACCCCTTTCTTAATAAATCGCGTTCCCGCGCGTCTTTTAGACGGGGGTCGATCACTTTGTTATATAGAATCTACAAATATATACACACTAAAAAAATTGAATTGGAATATTGCTTTTGCTTGAAAAATATATTATCTTACAAATTTAATAGTTCTCATTTGTAAAGCATACTTAAATGTAGATTTTAAGGCAATTTTTGAATACCCTATCATCCCCACCCCTTCCTTTTTTCAGTCGCAGACCATTAGCGTTTGACGAAACGTCATTTACAGTGCAAATATACTGGTATATTTCGTCAAGAATCCGGAGGTATGCATTAGTTTTTTAAAAATTCATGAATGCAGAATAAATATTGACTACTCTTTTATATGTATGAGGAAAAAATTACTAAAAGATTTTAGTGTTTAGTCCATATACGTATGCGTTATGCATTCCAATCACATGAAACCTGGATACGAATTCAAGTTTTGTTGAACTTGAATATGTTTGATTTTTAATTTTATTTCTTTAATTTTATTCATTAAAAAATAGTGTATGTTCAACTCTTCTGTGATATAAATGAAATAATTGTAGTTTCTTTCATGTCATTAATTCAAACGAGACAGCATGTGACCGCGTGGGGATACACAACATTTGCATTAGATGTACATACACCCCTCATGATATATTGTACGCATTTCTTTCAATGTCGTCGCTTCTAAAGTTAAAATGAAAATTCCGTATTTGTCCACATTAACTTCAAAATATCAAACATTAAACTCTTCATCGATTTCAATTTATCAAATCGCACATTGTTATTTTTTAAAATCTTATAGATCTAGGCTACGTTTTGTTTTGATTCGAGGAAATGCGAACCGACATTGTTGACAGAAAGTCAAAGTTACAATTTGTTGCAAGAGGATATTCATAAATGCAGATAATTTCAGTAAAGTGAACAATTCTTTTCAATTCTATACTTACATTGTGTATATATAAGGTCTATAGTATTCGATTGTCGGAATTATCAGATCTTGCTGTAAATGTATCTGATTCTGTGGAAAACCGTGAATAAAGGGAGGAAAATAAACATCTCCTAAATTTTCAGAGTTGTTCCTCTTTGATCTTTGTTGATCAGTAAGGGTCTGAGAACAGCATAGAATCTCATTGTAAAAAAGTTTTTTGGTTATTTATTCTTGTTTTATTTAGGCAAATTCAAAAAGAAAAACAATGATGTATTTATATCGTGTATGCACAAATTGTATTGAAGATAAATCGGTATGTTATATAGCCGATTGCTCATAAATGAGAATTTCGGCAATGTAGAATAAAATTTTCAGAATATAAAAAAAATGCTGCGCTTGTGAAAAAAAACAAACAATTTATTGTATATGAAATGAAATAAACAGTAAGGGATGGTATTTTATGTCTTGCTTTTTACGGAGTTTAATCGGGTTAATTAAAAAAAAATACTTATTGATTGAGTATTGTACGCACAATCACAGCTAAGTGATAGTCCCATATCCTAATTTTCTTTCATGATTGTTATACATCAGGATCGTTTTACTCGTCGTTTTGACGCTTTATTTTTGACGTTAAATTTGACGTCACGTCAAACGTTCAATTGAAATCGCAAGAGTTATCTCCCCCAGTGTGTTGTACGTCTTTAAGAAATTGTTTATACGTCAAGCATGTATTGTGGTATATGATCAACTCAGATATAAATACTCCGTATGCAGGTGATGAAGGTATCTGCTGCATAAGTAAGGGAGATTGACGATAGAAAAGTTAAAGTCAATATGTTTATCATATAGCTGGTTGTTAGATTACCATTTGTGTCTTTTTCAAGTAAAATATCCAAGTATGAAGCAGAAGTGTCGGACTCTGTGGTATCTTTTATCTCAAGCTCACCAGGATATATCGTGTCGACGTAGGAATGGAAATTATCATTATTAATTGACAATACGTCGTCGATATATCTAAATGTCGAGTTGAAGGCCACAGCAAGTGTTTTTTTTCTTTTCACTCAAAAGATTTTGCATAAATTCTGCTTCATATGAATAAAAAAATAAGTCTGTTAATAGTGGAGCGCAATTTGTACCCATGGGAATTCAAATAGATTGTTGGAAGAAGTGGTCTCCAAAAGCAGCATAGATATTGTCAATCAGAAACTCAAGCATCTTTTTGATGTCAACTTCAGAGTACTTGTGTGTGCAATCAGCATCTATTTTAACAAAATAAATTTGCAATTGACCAATGACGAGGTAAGTAAACTTACGAGTTCCATTTTTGTTGAAGAAGCAGCTGTCAATGATATCAAAAAGCCTGGATTTTAATTTGTCGTGCGGAATTGTTGTGTATAAAGTTGAAAAGTCGTAAGTTTTAATGCTGTTGATTTTTGTAAAGTCTTGTGATTTCAAATTGTCCAAAAGTTCTTTAGAATTTTTAAGTATCCACATCTGATTTACACCACTTCTTGAATATATAGTTGTACAGTACTCTTGAAGTTTTTCCTTCACTACTGTCAATATTTTAGTGAGAAGTAACGAAAGAGGCTTGGTTGAACATTTACTGGAACCTGCAATGTATCTTTGTTTGAAAGGATTCTTGTGAAGCCAGATGTCATAATTTTTTTTTCATTTCATATGCTTTAAATTGTCATTTATTAAAAAAAAAGTCTTTCACCCCCCACCCCCCCAAAAAAGGATCCTCGAGGTTTCAAATCCGATGCCTATTACATTTAAAGTGAGAGACATACCACTACACCACGAAACCACTTTTCTCTCGTTTAGGAGAGTGGTTTTGCCATTTTAATTCTGACTTCATTTTAAAAATTTAGAAATTTTGTTGATAAATACTAAAGTTATCATCTAATTCTCCTGACGTCTCCATATGAGTGAAAAATTCTCAATAGGGACGTTAAACAATATACAATCAATTAATCTAATTCACCTTAAAACGCTTTGCACCACAAAAGTATTTATTTTTTGGAAAATAGATTCAAAAAGTTCCAATTGTGAGCAAACAGTCTGTTTAAAAATGAAATAATTTACATAATGAATTTAATTTACCATGAAGGGGTTATTGATTTAAAATATTACATTTATTATAAAAAAAACCATCTGTATAAAACAACAAACTATGTTACCGTTTAGTCTACCAACATCGTATTCTATTCAATTCAATTAAATAACTTATAGTTCACGAACTTGAAAATCTTGCTTTTTATGCAGTCAGTTTATTTATTACATCATAATCAGTAATGTGAATTCTATAAAATTTTGTTAAAAAGTATTTTTTTTACTCTTATCAATTGTATATTCACAATTAATAATAAAAAGATTTAAAGTTGAATACTGATTTATTATCCTGGTTTGAATGTTCTTTCTTCTTTTAAGAAAGCATCTTTCTAAACAGGCATATCCTTATTTGATGATAATTTCTTTACCATTTACAGGCAAAGCTGTCCAGATTGTAAAATACGATCAAACAAAATCGGGTAATGCAAAGTTCCATTACATGGTAGAAGAAATCAAAAAGATTTTCCTTGCTGACGACGTGAAAGACAAAAAGGCTGTTATCATATCCATTGCAGGTCCAGCTAGAAAGGGAAAATCGTTTATGCTGGGATTCTTCATGAAATATTTACAGGATCCAGTAAGTTTATAAGAATCATCAGTAAACTAGTTGCTGTCGAACAATTAGAGGCTTTATATTTCAATTTCATATCATTTATTTCTTTAAAATTAGATTTAATGAAACAAGATGTGTTTCTGAAACCTGATGCCCCCGTATGTCAACAAACCAAACTTTTCTCAAATTCAAATTTAATAAATTGGTACCAAACGTAGGGTATGCTCACTTGAAAAATAATTGTGAAATACGGAAGAGGGTCAATGTTATTTTTTTTTCAATAAGTACAACAATCTCAAAGGTCATGGTAAAAAATTCAAGGTAACTGGTATCAAATAAAAGGTCTTGCCACATAAAATATTTATGTAGAGTATGGCAGCCCTAGCCCTTGCAATTCATAGCGCCTACCGTGACACGGCACCTACGTTTTTAAAGTCTTATCCGAAAGACCCGTGACTTTCACTTCTAGTGTCGAGAGCTTGGCGAAAGAACAGTCACTACCTTTGTTTACGTCTTAGGTATGACGCGGCGCTGAGAACGAAAATCGAACCCGGGCCCCCCGATCACGAAGCGAACGCTCTACCACTAGGCTACCGTGACCGGTTGAAAAGTATGAAAGTACTAGCCCTAATACTTTAAGAGTTGTGGTCAGGTTTGCTTTTTTGCTTTTGAGAAGTGGTTTAAACTCAAAGGTCAATTTCAAAGAGTCAAAATTCTTGGTATTCAACAAAGAATCTTTTCACAAGGAATACATGTATGAAGTATGAAAGCCCTATCCCTTACCGTTCAATAGTTATGGCCAAGGTTAAAGTTTTTTCAAAAGTACGAAAATCTACTAGGTTAAG
>NW_026919267.1:0-15068 GCF_032062105.1 Saccostrea cuccullata | reverse complement strand
ATTGACCCACCTATCCCCCCAGGGGCTGCACTCAGTTGAACCGGCTATCCCCTCCAGGGGCTGCACTCGCTTGACCCGGCTATCCCCCCAGCCCCAAAAGTGCACTCAGTTGACCCGGCCATCTAGGCCCGTTATACTACTCTTGTTGTATTTAACAACAAAGCATTTAAATCCAACATCAAATGTCTTATGAATTGAATAAGTTGTATTTTTTTAAGGACCATTTTAATAAATATTATTTTCATATGCAACTCATATATTAAATTTAATGATGCGATAATAAATCGCTAATCTTTCTGTTCTCTGTGTTCAATTTCTTCATATCATGATTTGACATAAAAATCATTTCGGAAAAAATAAGCAGCGCTTCATACTTTAAACTATTTTCCACGTGGTTCTAATGTTATTGTTGTTTATGAAAATCAATTATAATCATTTTTTTTTTTAATTTTCTAAAGTGAAAATTATAGCAGAGGGTCGAGACCCATTAAACCTCGGTCATATCTTTTGAATGAGAAGAGATATAATGTTCATATTACATCTTTGTATGGAATTACTATCAATTGGCCAAAACTTTTGAATGAGAAAAAATAGGGCTTTCATTCTGAACTTGTGTTTTATCTGTGGCAAGACCTCCCTATTAAAGTATGATTTTTGACCCCATGACCTTGACCTTAACCTTTGGCCTACTTTTGAAAAACTTTAACCTTTGTCATTACTTTTGGATGAGAAGATTTAGGTATTTTTATGCCCCCGTAAACGAAGTTTCGGGGGTATATAGTTTTTGTCGTGTCTGTCTGTCTGTCTCTCTGTCTGTCTGTCTCTCTGTCTCTCTGTTTGTCTGTTTGTCCGCAAAAACTTTAACCTTGCCCATAACTTTTGATTTAGTGGAGCTATGACTTTCATATTTCATATGTGTATTCCATGTGACAAGACCTTTCTTTTGGTACCACCAAATTTGACCTTTTGACCCTGACCTTGGAGTTTGACCTACTTTAACATGAAAATTTTAAAATTTTACTTTGGCCATATCTTTTGAACAGTAAACACCAGGACATTTATGCTTCACATATGTAATGTTTGTTAAAAGACCTTTCACTGAACACCAACAACCTTGACCCTTTGACCTTGACCTTGTAGATTTCCGTACTTGTGAAAAAACTTTAACCTTGGCCACTTTTGAACGGAAAGGGATAGAGCTTTCATACTTCATATATGTAATCCTTGTGAGAAGACCTTTCATTGGATATGAAAATCCTTGACCCTTTGACCTTGACCTTTGAGATTGACCTACTTAAAAAAAGCAAACCTTGACCATAACTTTTAAAGACTTAGGGCTAGTGCTTTCCTACTTTACATATTTGATCCTTATGACAAGATCTTTCATTTGATAACAATAACTTTGACCCTTCGACCTTGACCTTGGAGAATGACCTACTTTTTAAGAAAAAAAAATTAAAATTTTACTTTGGCCATATCTTTTGAACAGTAGTCACCAGGACATTTATACTTCACATATGTAATATCTGTTAAAAAACCTTTCACTGAATACCAACAACCTTGACCCTTTGACCTTGTCCTTGCAGATTTCTGTATTTGTGAAAAAACTTTAACCTTGGCCATAACTTTTGAACGGTAAGGGATAGGGCTTTCATACATGATACATGTAATCCTTGTGAGAAGACCTTTCATTGGATATGAAGATTCTTGACCCTTTGACTTTGACCTTTGAGATTGACCTACTTAAAAAAAGCAAACCTTGACCATAACTTTTAAAGACTTAGGGCTAGTGCTTTCATACTTTACATATTTGATCCTTATGACAAGACCTTTCATTTGATAAAAATAATTTTGACCTTGACCTTTGTGTTTGACCTACTTTTCAAGAAATTGAACGTTGACCATAACTTCTGAACGGTTAGGGCTAGGACTTTCATGCTCTACATAAGTATTTTATGAGGCAAGACCTTTCATTTGATACTAAATACATTGACCTTTTGACCTTGACCTTGAAGATTTTTGTACTCATTAAAAAACTTTAACATTACTTTACTTTCAAATTTCACAATTGTTTCCCAGTGAGAATACCATACTTTTGGTACGAATTAATTAAATTTGCATTTAAGGAAAGCTTAATCTTTGTTATGTTGCCATACGGGGGCATCAGTGTTTTACAAACACATCTTGTTACATGTGTATTACCTGTGACAAGTCCTCTCTGAATACACTTGAATTTTTGACATCGTGACCTTTACCTTTACCTTGACCTTCTTTTTAGAATTTTTTTTCTTTTATTTTCTGATAGATAAGAGGTAGGACTTTCATATTTAAGATGTGTATTACACCTGTACCTGCGACAAGATATTACCGAGCATGCTATGATTTTCGATCCCTTGACCTTGACTTTGACCTAATTTTCAATAAAATCAACTTTGGTGATAACTTTTAAAGACATATGATAGGCCTTTCATATTTGAAACAATATATCAAAAATAATGAAAGTTCACCCACAACGACACCTAAAGCGATAGGCCACAATTCTTTGAATGGGGCGGTCCTTTGGATGAGACCGTATAAACCTAGGCCCAGTGTCAGAGCAGGTGTGGCACGATAAAGATCCCTCCCTGCTCAAAGGCCGTAAGTGCCGAGCATAGGCCAAAATTTGCAGCCCTTCACCGGCAATGGTGACGTCTCCATATCAGTGAAATATTCTGGGGAAGGACGTTAAACAGTATACAATCAATCAATCAATCAAAAAACATATTGGCATCTAAAATTTTCTTATTTTGTCAAAATATGTACACACTAAAATATTTCTTTTGTTTTGCAATAATATGAAAATATTTATCAAAAAAAAAATATTGAAGAGAATTCTTGTTAACTTGTTAATTTAATGAATTCATTCTTGAAATACTTATAAAAGAGGCCACATGTCCTCCTGTGCCTTTTTTGCACAATTAAATACATATGTAAGTTATAGAAAAAGTATTGTGGTTAAAAGGGGGCATTTAATACTTATATATAAAGGTAAATATTTTTGTACGGGTATTACTGACCTATCTTATGATTGCATCTTGTTAAATTTGTAATAAATGTTTACCCCATGGTTTTTAAATATAATATTATAAATGGTAAACTTTTACGTCAGAGATTAGTGCTTGCGAGATTATACACTGTATCGGTATTTAAGATCAGTGCTGGATTCCGAGGTCTATTTGAGGGAGGGGAAAGGTAGGGTTGAGACCAAAAGGACCGAAGGCAGAGGGTATGAGAGACGGGAACCCCCCTGCCATGGGTGGGGCCGGGTTTAAAGGGCTTCCTTTGAACAATATTTGTTAGCTCACCTGAGCCGAAGGCTCAAGTGAGCTTTTCTGATCAAAATCTATCCGTTGTCTGTCGTTGTCGTCGCCTTAAACTTTTCACATTTCCATCCTCTTCTCAAGAACTACTGGGTAAATTTCAACCAAACTTGCCACAAAGTATCCTTGGGTGAAGGGGATTAACCTTTGTTCAAATGAGTGGCCCCGCCCTTTTCCGAGGGGAGATAATTATGAATTAATGAAAAATAAATGGCAATCTACTTCTCCAGAACCATTGGGCCGAGAAAGATGAAACACATGTGGAAGCATCCCCAGGTAGTGTAGATTGAAGTCTGTTCAAATCATAACCCCCGGGGGGAGGCCGGGTCCAAAATGGCCGACCAAAGTTTTACATAGACATATATGGGAAAACTCTTTAAAAATCTTCTTCTCAAGAATAGCAAAGCCATAATTGATCATATTTATATGGAAGCATCTTCAGATAGTGTAGATTCAAGTTTGTTCAAATCATGACCCATGAGGTAGGTCGGGGCCATAACGGCCGACCAAAGTTTTACATAGAAATATATAGGAATATTCTTTTTAAAAATCTTCTCAAGAATTATAGCAAAGCCATGATTGGACTTCTGTAGGATTTAAACTTTTTTATAAGAAACCCAATTCTACTTTTTCCTTGCCACAGTGCTTAGGTGAGCGATGTGGCCCATGGGCCTCGTGTATAATTATTATTCATCCAAATATTGATTTAAGTGATATTAATAAAAGAAATAATTGTTCATTACCGATTAAAAACAAAATGTTCAAAACCTTTTCGTTTATATCCGATTTTACTCTTGATTGAAAGTTCTAGAACACCGGTTGCATCGATTGTCAATTTGATATTCTGATTTAAATAGCAACGCTTCAGTATGTTTTCTAATGAGAATTAGATAGACATGGGAGTAAATATAATTTTTGTATAAACCTCATATTTCATATTTGAATCTAATGCTATTGTGGGTGGTGAAAATCAATGTTTAGAATTTTTTAAAAAGTGAAATTTGGAGAGGAGGGATATTTCACATTAAAAGAAAAAACGAGCCGTGGGCATGGAAATATTGGTAAAGAAATTGATAACAGCATGTGTTATGAATAATAAAAATGTGCATATTTACAACTGAAATCATCATGGCAACGAACTGGAAGTATGATTTTTATCAAGTAATAAACTCGCTAAAAGAAAATATCAATTAATGACTACACAGGAAAAGGTGACTCATATGGTATTCATGTCACTATCTTTTCATCTAAAAATTATGTGAATATCATGTAAATATTATATAAATTGTTTTACATGCGAATTTCATGTGATTAAGTTTGTGTGATATTCACATAATTTGTTTTAGTTTTTTCATGTGAGGTTTTCTTTGCATGTTATTTCTGTGATATGTTCTTAAATTAAAATTCAAATGAAAATTGTGTCAATATCACTTAAATTTTCATAAAAATTGCAAATATCTTGTTTTTTGTCTCTTTCTCGTGCAAAGGAATTCATATGAAATTCATGTGAATTTCATATAAAATTTATGTGAGCCACTTTTGCCTGTGTATGGTAATTTGTTTATACAATTTAGTCAGTTAATTAACTTTTTTACGAAAAAGCTTAAATAAATTAAATTGTAGCCGTTTTGGAAAGACCTATATAGCTTTTAGGCTTGTAGATAGTCTCGTTTACCCCAGACTCTCGCTCTCGAGACTTTGCCCGAGCTTGGGCAAAGTCTCGAGAGCGAGAGTCTGGGGTAAACGAGACTAACTTGTAGACACATGGGATGAAAAGCTAATTTTTACTTTAAATTTTGCATAGGGTAAGTGACTTGTATAAAATACTTTTCAAAAATTAACCTTATCTAAGTCAATTTAGGAGGTTAGACTGATTTGTGTAATTGAAAAATTTATGAGTTTGGTTTCAATGAAACATGTTGGTTTAATTTGATTTTCATTTTCGTAAATTACGAACGTCAAAATCAAATTATTGAAATCCTGTATGTATGGAAGCCAATTTCATAAAAATGAGTTACAGTTGTAAGGTTTCGTCAAAGGTCAACATGTCTGAAAAATTATTTTTACAATAGCTCCAACACTATGTGTGGTACATGTATAAAGACAAAATGTTTACAGTTTATAAATATATCATTGATCAATACATGTAGATAGAAAGTATCACTTGATAACAAATATTTTAAAAAAGATTTTTTTTTTGAGAAAAATTGTATCAGAAAATGTGCATATTTAAAGAGAAATACAGCTGCTTAATTCTGCACTGTTGGTGAAAACAATAATTGCAAAAATAATATATGTTTATCATTGAAGGGCAAGTTGGACGTGAATGGTCTCTGAAAGGCTGTAATTGAAAGCATGAAATGTATAAAGACAAGACCCCTGTAGAACCTGCCATTTGCAATGTACTTTCGCTTTCAAGCCTTAACATTTGGACAAAATAAACAGGAAAAACAACTTTCCAGAGGCTATCCAAGTCCAACTTGCCCTTCATTGATAAACATATTTAGTTTCTGCAGTGATGGTTTTCACTAAAAGCACGGAATTAATTAAGTGCATTTTCTGAAAATATATGCATTTTTAAAAATATTTGTTCTCAATTTAAATATTTTTGCAAGTATTTTTTTTTATCAAGTTATACTTTCTATCTGTTAATCAATGAAAAAAATTAAAAACTGTAAAAGTTTTAACTATATACCTCACATTGTTTTTAAAGTTATTGTAAAAATAAATTTTTGGACATGTTGACCTTTGACGAAACCTTGAATATAGTTTTACAGTTAATAAACTAGGTAAGTTTATAAACTGTACACTAAAGATTACGAACCCTTAACGATTTGTTAACTATGGTTTTCATCTGTAAAACCATATTTAACGGTTGTAAACTATAGTTTACGAATGCTCTAAGTTTATCTGTCTCTAATAAAATGTTAACGATAGATTTTGTTGATAAACACAGATTCACATCTCCAAACTAGCATATACATACGTGATTTATACTTAAGAGTTGTTAAATATAGTTTTACAAATCGTGAAACTACATTTATCAGATAATCTATATTTTGCAGTCGCAAATGGCTGTTTTTGGTGTTAATTATAGTTAATGCTTGACATATTTTATCGCGTAAACTATAGTTTACATATGTGAAATATAGATTATCATCGTTACACAGGGAAAAGTCATGAAAGTGTCTCGCATGATTTTCATGCGTTTGCCTTTTCTCATGATATTCATGCGAAAATCATACAAAAAAACATGCGGAAAGTTCTAGATATATTCTAAATGCAAAAGTTGCCAATAATTAATACCAGAGGCAGTGAAACAACCCTGCTTGTTTGTCATGTAAGCAGTGTCAAGGTCGAAAATTTAAATTTTTGGACATAACATAATTATTTAATAATTATTGTATATTGAAAAAATTAAGTGCCAGAGATCAATATACTAGCCGTACTAATGGTTGATTATTTTCTTCATAAGATATGATATTTCTAGAACAGAGGTCAGAGAACAAGGCGAAGGCCACAGAGTTGATAGAAGTTTCTCCGGAAAATACAAATCTTTATTGAAGTAGTATCTAGAGAACATACTTGGCATACAGCTGATTATGACCAAGAAATATTAATTCTACTTAAGATTCATTTAGGGCAGTCATAGTTAATTTAAAATATATATTGTCCATTTTGTATATCCATAACCGCATAGATTGTTTAACATTTGTATTTATTATTACATTCAAGATTAAATGACTTCAGTAAGAAAAAGATGAAGTAGTAAATCTACCGGAATTATCCAAGTAAAAATCATTTACACTGTACAGGAACTGCCAAGAAGAAAAGATTCAGTTTCCAAGGAAGGATATAATTAAGCTTTAAGAAGAGTTTTAAGGCACTCAAAAATAATACATGTAGCTTGATATTAATTTCTGAGGGTTACAAAAATATGCTTGTCATCGCATGATATTTATTTGAAACCAGGGTTCTTTTTTCACATGAATATCATGCAAATTTCATGTCAAAATTGCATGATATTTTTATGCGAATATCATGCGTGGTCCTTTTCGTCTCCTCATGCGATGAATTTGCACGATATTCATGCGAATTTCATATGAAGTTCATGCGAACCACTTTTGCCTGTGTAACTGTAGTGTGCGGACCGTAAACTATAGTTTACAGTCGATAAACCTAGTTTATTAGCTGTGAATCTATTACACAGTTGTACAGTTGGGCTTTCTTTTAGTTTTTTTTTTTGGTTCATTTTTTTTAGATAATTTAATTGTTGATTGAAATGATTGTAAAGGATTATACTCATTTCATTTTAGTTAAAATTAGATCTATCAATGGACTTTTGCGAAACCACTAACTTTCACATTTGATGGCTTACTTGGACATTTAACAGGTCGAGTGATAGTTTCAGGAATACAGCTTATGAGAGAACATAACTGTTGATCGTTCAATATCGCTGTCATCAATATTTTACCATTTCTTGGCGACTTCAAAAAAAGGGGGGCTAAAGGTTTCTTGACCACCCCTGACAAAACAACTCGACTGTGTTCTGCATGTGTCCAAGGTACCTCTCCTTTTGCAATCATTGAATTAAATGTTAATGCAAAGTTTTTTGTTATATGTCTTTGAATGTCATGGTCGGTAAAACTCGTTTATATATTTTAAATTGTAGGGAAGATTTATTCATCCAATAAAAATTATATACATGTACTATAGGTAAATAAAAAGCAACCTGTTATTTTCTAACACAATATGATACTGCAAGTAACTAAAATTCATGTTTATTTTTTAACACATTTTTTTCATCATAGATGAGTATTAGGAAAAGTCATTGCCATGAGTAATAAGTATCACAGATAAAATAACTATAAGAAAACTGACATAGTGATTGTCTGGAACCATTCAGATTGTGCGTTGTATAGCATATTATGATGAAGTTTTAAGATAGGGATATAAAGAAATGTGTAAAATAGACAACAGAAGGTAAAATCTACCCTGTCTATAAAATAGTATATTAAAGAAAGGAAGTAGCTACAATTTTTATGAATTTTTAATGTCCGATGAGGAATTATATTCCCAAAAAGTAAGACAAGAGTTTCCAAGGCGCAGTTGAACACTCCATTATTTCAGTTTTTTCATTAACATGTTCATAAACGCAAAAACTAAAGAAATGTGAAAACTTGACTATTTAATTCATATTTGAATATGACTGTACCTCGATCTTTATTGAGAAATTCAATGTATTATAAACTCATGAAAAGATGTACACATTTGACTTTACCCCCCCCCCCCCCCCCCCCCCCCCCCCCCCCCCTTCAAAAAAAAAGAAAATCCTGTTCACATGATTTCTCGCTCTCAATTTTCACACAAATGCATAAAATAAAGGTAAAATGGCATATCTTGTATCTATTAAAATGCAACCAAAAAAATTACAGTGTCTTTGAAAAAAAATTCCATGCTAAATTGACATAAAAAAAAAAAAGATACTCACCTTCAATTAGCTATTTTCAACCTGTTTTCCCGTAGGTATTTATTTAATCTTATTTTATTTTCTTCTTCATAATAACGTTGGTATTCTATTATGGTAGAGATATACAAACATGACTCGCTTATACTGGACTCTCTAACTCACACCCTATTACCGGCAACTGGAACGACAGATGCAACTGTGACAACAGACACGAAAGTTTTTTATCGCATTACAGGTAGGTGATTTTTAACTAAATTTGTGGCAATTTAAAACATCCATTTACTACAGTATTGTGGTTTCCTGATTTGGTCAAACCATAAACTTCTTCTTCTTAGAATATATAACCATGATTTACTCATTAAAATGGAAAAGGAAAAGAGGAAAGTTAAAAATTAACCGTCGTCCACCGAAAATTGGTCAAACTGAGCTTATTTCATTAAAACTGTTACTTCAATGTCAGATTTCTTTTTGTATATAAATAATTAAGGCTCTTTACGATCAAAGTACAAAATGTGAATAGTCTTACTTGTTTAAGAAGCGTGCTTCAAACGTTTGATTTTGGTGGGTAAACATTTTTTGGCTATCGTGTACAACAGATGGATGATTTCTATTGCAAACACTGACGACAGATAATCATATGGATAATGACAATCGGTAACAACTTGGTTTTCAGTCAGTTTTCGATGTTCTCATCACCAAAAATGTTGACTATCGCATGCGGGCCGATAGGTCTCCTTACAAAAGGAATACTAAAACTAAGTTCTTTAAATTTACTTCATTTATTTGGCTTAATACATCATGTACATATCAAATATATCAAGTATTAGTTATCTGTCGTCAGTGTTTGCCGTAAAAATCATCCATCTGTTGTACACGATAGCCAAAAAATGTTTACCCACCAAAATCAAACGTTTGCAGCACGCTTCTTAAACAAGTAAGGCTATTCACATTTTGTACTTAGATCGTAAAGAGCCTTAATTTTTTATATACAAAAAGAAATCTGATATTGAAGTTACAGTTTTAATGAAATAAGCTCAGTTTGACCAATTTTCGGTGGACGACGGTTAATTTTTAACTTTCCTCTTTTCCTTTTCCATTTTAATGAGTAAATCATGGTTATATATTCTAAGAAGAAGAAGTTTATGGTTTGACCAAATTAGGAAACCACAATACTGTAGTAAATGGATGTTTTAAATTGCCAAAAATGTAGTTAAAAATCACCTACCTGTAATGCGATAAAAAACTTTCGTGTCTGTTGTCACAGTTGCATCTGTCGTCCCAGTTGCCGGTAATAGGGTGTGTAACTGTTAGGAATAATTTTTATTTCACGTGTAAGGGACGCCATACATTTTACAGTAAAAATACATAACACGGCGTTAGTCGTTCAATTTCTTTAAAGTTTCACATTTTGTGAATAGTGCACAAATTAGGAAATTAAGTATATGGAATACTTTAATGGGAAATAAAGACAAAGAAGTGTAGTTATTTGTTTTTAGAAATTATATTGAAAAATAATAACGCCATTGTGTCTTCTTTGTTACCCCAGCAGTGTTTGTCGTGTGATTTTAAACTTATTTGACAACCATATAAATTAGGTTTAATAAAAATAAATCTACAAGATACTGAAGTACAAGTAACAGTAACTGGCATAATGCGGCGTTGCTTTATTCTTTAGTTTTCAAAGAAAGTTGCACGGAATACCCGATTTCGCGGATTCAACGATACCCTAATATCGAGTATTATACGCGAATTCAAGGATAATACCCGATTTCGAGTATTCTCCCCGACCTGTTTAAATCTGCGTCAAATACGGAGGTACGGAATTGAAAATAAATAAGAAAACATCCATTGGGGTGAAAGTTACTGTATTCGAGGCTTTGAAATAATTCATCAAACCAAAAATATATTTGATAGTAGAAAAAAAAATTATTTAGATACATCATCCACGCGAATTAATATATCCTTTTATCTACAATAACTTAAGAAATAAAATAAAAAAGAAGAGACATTTCGGTAGGAAAACTCGGCAGAAGTTAATCAAGACTGGAATTGATGGTGTTGAGGGTAGGATTGTTGCTGTTTTCTTTCTAGACAATATAACCTTTGAAATAGCCCGATATTATCGTTTTGTTAAATGTTAAGATCAATATATTTTCACAATAGAGTGAGTGTGGCTCCCATAGATTTTCCTGGTGTAAAAGTAAGCTGTTAATGTGTCTTCGCAAAAGTCCAATAAGCGATATTAAAATCTACAAAGATAATGTCACCCTGATCATGATACTATTCAAAGAAATGCTAAAAAATCAAGTGAATTCTGAAAGTTTATGTTATTTGTTAACGAAAGTCTTAATACCAGCCACTAATTGATGACTATTTCAAAGTGTTGTCTACAATTAATAATAAACACTCTCCTTGGTTTGGTATACCTAGCCCGGATGATTTTTATACCTACCTACCGCTTGAAAAGCGGGAGGGTATATAGTTATCGTTAATACGCTGGTTTCGAGATTGTAACTCTCCTACGATAGAGGCGCAAAACGTATCCATTTCAGCATAGAGGTGGGACATGTTGTTTCTGTACACAAACGTGCATAAATAAATGAACGCTGTTCATGGCTTTTTAAAATTATTTAAAGTTATAGAAAAATAGTAATGTTAAGCAGTGATGCATTTTATGATTTTATCAAGCTCAACTGTGTATATTTACAAATCTACTTTCAATTATAGGGTACTTGAAAACGAAAAAAAACGTCCTGGTCTTTATAAAAAGTAAAAGATTTTCTAGATTGTACAAACATTTTCTTAAAAGTTAGTGGGTTCTTTGAAGTTATAATAAGGAAAATAATTAATGTGTCATTTAAATTGCTGACGTGCAGTGTTCAGATGCATGTGTACAATTGTACCGTATTTATTAGTGGTCCATATCTCTCTTCCCTCGTCTGAAAAGTCTCACATCCACTGACATTTTCTTTTTTGCTCCGATTTTTTTTTTTTGCTTTAAAAATGATGCCTTTACATTAATTCAGTTATTCTCGAGTTGAAAAGTGCATCTTTACAATTATATATACTGAAAGGAAAAAGAAACGCAGGGTTGCATAATGTTCGAAGAAAAATTGACCACATGACTGAAAAGTACGAAAATTGGTCAGAAGATAAATTTAGTTACTGTGCACCGAAATCAGTATTCAGAATTACTCAACCGTAAAATTTATGACGTTACATAAGGAGAACGCAAAAAAGTCCAAAACACGTGCAACTTGATAACGACGACATTGTCAACAAATCTTGTTGCGTTATTTGATGCATATGAGGTATGCACATCGTTTTTCAATATTAAGAGACATTATGAATTTCTTGCGATCTTGGCACAGTTTACGGAAGTTCAATGGAGTCTTGTTTTCGAATTGTCTAATTAATGAAAAGGGCAACAACGGTTTACTAAGCAGTTTCTTGTAAATTTTCCCCCATAAAACTTGTTACCCGTTGTCAGAGAAGGTCTGGAATGGTTTTTCAATCAACCGTGACGATGACGTTAATGCGAAACAGAGCCATGTTAGAGCGGGTTATTCGTCCTGCCATCTCTTAAATCGCCACCGTACAACCACAAAAACAACCATTTATACAGTAGACGATTATAATCATTACATTCATACGAAATTTGAAAGAAAACAATTCCGCAATTTGGTTTTTTGAGCCAGTCAACTTACTGTTGTATTCCTCTCACTGGCGCATGCGCGCGCCGTTTGACTTATTTTTTTGCATGGTTACCCATGCCAAATATAGCCAGGGTTTGAAAGATAAACACTCTGAGGAAATTTCATGCAAAGATGAAATAAGGCTCTGACAGATGCACGGGAGAGACATTGAAGATAATGAGAGTTTTCGATTTTCACTTTTGGGGGGTATCGTCATTTGAGCTTTAATAGCTCATGAATTATCAGACAATATCAAATGGGGATTTGGTTATATCTTTTTGAAAGAATATTTAAAAAGTTAGATAGGAAAACTAAAACATATTTTAAGAAAAAAAAAAATTAATTCACCTCAAAAGTTTACCCTGCGTTTCTTTTTCCTTTCAGTATAGTTACGATAAACCAGTATATCGATGATGCGATATATCCAGTATATAAATAACTGTCCCACCTGTTTGTTTACGCGGCAACGAAACTCCTCTCCTCAACGGATGAGCGCACCAAGGGAGATAATCTCGAAACTTGCGTATTCCGTCCGTCTGTACGTCCGTCCGTCCGTCTGTTACGCTTTGGGGTACCCATCTCTTATCCGCAACTCCTTTCATACCACTGAATGAAATTTGATGAAACTTTCACAGAATCTTTATTACATATTGCCATTGTGCGCCTCCTATTTTACTTTTTGATCCAACACATATTTTGGGTTTCCCGGCCACAGCAAAACATGGACTTTGCCATTATAACTATATGGAAGCGGTGGGTATCATTTAGGGAGCTCATCACTCACAGTACCTCTAGTTTCATTTAAAAATTGTACGTGCTTATATTATTTTGTCCCGACTCAATGGGCGGAGTGATAGAAAATGTGGGGTTTTTTATAGATAGCCTAAATAAATAAATAAATAGATTTTTTAAAAAACCACACCATATTGCTGATTACCTGAAAGGTGTATTGTGTGCGTTGTGAGCAGGGAAAGATTTATTTTCTTTAATTGCAATATATTTCACGTGTAAAACAATGTGTTTGAACGTATCTAATGCAGTAAGTTATTATATTATTTTTCTCATATATTTCAAGCTCTCTGATTGGCTCAAACTTGATCACATGAATTATACAACAGCATAAAGACTTGAGTCACTATTTATAGATTTTAAAATGCATATCGACTTAATGCTTTTGAAAACGGAAATGATTTTCTGTAAAACATTAATAATGCTGAATTCAAAACAGCTAACAAAGACAGTGTATGACTTGATTTAAAATAAATGTACTTCAACTCTTTATTTTTAATAATTGTGATGTTCTGTAAAAATTAGTAAGATATAATGATGCCTTGAAGAAGAATCTACTTTATGTTAAAACTATAGATATGTTTTTTAAAAATCAATACAAAACTTAATTAGACAAATCACCCTTTAAAACAAGATGTGTTTGTAAAACACTGATGCCCCCGTATGGCAACATAGCGAAGATTAAGCTTTTCTAAAATGCAAATTTAATTGATTGGTACCAAAAGTAGCGCATTCTCACTGGAAAACAATTGTGAAATTTGAAAGTAAGCTAATGTTAAAGTTTTTTAATAAGTACAAAAATCTCCAAGGTCAAGGTCAAAAGGTCAATGTAATTAGTATCAAATGAAAGGTCTTTCCACATTAAATACTTATGTAGAGCATGAAAGTCCTAGCCCTTCGGAAGTGATGGTCAACGTTCAATTTCTTAAAAAGTAGGTCAAACTTCCAGGTCAAGGTCAAAGGGTCAAAGTTATTGTTATCAAATGAAAGGTCTTGTCATAAGGATCAAATATGTAAAGTAGCCCTAAGTCTTTAAAAGTTATTGTCAAGGTTTGCTTTTTTAAAGTAGGTCAATCTCAAAGGTCAAGGTCGAAGGGTCAAGGATCTTCATACCCAATGAAGGGGCTTCTCACATGAATTACATATATGAAGTATGAAAGCCCTATCCCTTACCGTTCAAAAGTTATGGCCAAGGTTAAAGTTTTTTCACACGTACGGAAATCTACAAGGTCAAGGTCAAAGGGTCAAGGTTGTTGGTATCCAGTGAAAGGACCTTTAACAAACATTACATATGTGAAGTATAAATGTCCTGGTATCTACTGTTCAAAAGATATGGCCAAAGTAAAATTTTGAATTTTTTCTTAAAAAGTAGGTCAAACTCTTAGGTCAAGGTCAAAGGGTCAAAGTTATTGTTCCATATCAATATTAAGTATATCGATATTACGTAGACCAGAATTCCGGATTTATTATCTTTGTCAGTTTTGGTTCTTGATGTTAGACAGTTTCCGGTTTAATAAAAATGGTGAAAAGATAACACGATTTGTTCCTCTCACACATTTCCCATCCATCGCACACATATCACCATCATCAACACCGGAACATGGTGGAGAATCTCTAACTATTTATTTGCTTCCGTTTAATCGAGAGGGCCATACAAGATGGAGACACAGAAAATCCATATTACGAACACAGGCGCTTGTTTCATACAGTGAGCTTAGTTTTCTACTATATAATAACACAAGGTATCCATCTTTC
>NW_026919266.1:0-15390 GCF_032062105.1 Saccostrea cuccullata | reverse complement strand
ATGAATCTATGACTGTGACATATAAATTTCAATGATGTCAATCTTAACCTTATAAAGGATCACTTCATTATAAATAGGTATCTAACCTATAGGACCGGGCTTTGTTTTTTTTTTCTCTACAAAAAGCTTGTCGATTTCCGTTCCGATTAATGCCATTAGCCGAATACATTTAATAATTTGTTTTTTCTACATCTTTATTTCAGTGAGTAGAGGTAGAAGAAACCTTTCCATTGATTTTCTGAGTTTGTTATCTCCAAATGTAACATTGATATTTGTCTTTACTTCTCATTGTGCATAATGGTAATATCTACTGTCTCTGAAATTCTATTCTTTATGTCTAGACTATGTATCCGTGGATATAATAAAAAAAAATGTCATTAATGTGTGCAAATTATATAGGCCTAAATGAAATCCAAGGGAGTACAGTTACTAATATATGTATTCGACGCAGCTCAATGCTGTCAAGAATACCTGTATCAAATAACACAGAGTGAGTTACTCTTGTCCTCGGAGAAAGTGTGCTTATACTGAGGTTTGTTCCGCCTGATTGACAACTGTACATATGATTGTTGCGATTTGACATCTCTTTAGTTTTTCTTGTATCAAGAATGGACATGCATGAATGATAGATAATTGAAGGAAAATACATAAGTCTATTTAAAAAAATTAAATTGTCTTTGAAAAGGCGAAATTGAAAACTTTAAAAGTGTGGTGCCAGGTGGATTCGAACCTGCGGCTTTAAAAAGAAGCACTTCGTGGAGTAAAACTAACTCACTTACATGTATCAACTGAGCTAGTCTGTCTATGACAATACCTGGTATAAATTTGAAGCAGATTTTCAAAATCAGGTTTCCTTATTTTTTGTAGGTGTTTTGAGAATTTCGACCTTAGGGCAGGGGTGCCCCTAAAAAATCCTATCTTAAATCATTCCTTACATTATAACCTATTAAAATATCACAATTTTATTTAGGGGCAGGCCTGCCCTGAAGGACTTCTAGGCCAAAATTCATGCAAAAATCAACGATTTAAGGGACAAAATTGTGTTTCAGCCAACTTTGGAGGTTTATTGTAAAGTTGTAAATAATAAATTTTAAGTATAAAATACAAATTTGAAAAATTTAGACAAATGTACGATAGAAAACAACAAATAAAGATTAATATTTAAATGTAACTTTTTCCGGGAAATTGTTCTCTCCTATAGGTCAATTCTTTTGTCGAAGCGAATACATCCTTTGAATTGATGATCATATCGTCATATGATCTTTAAAAGAATGTTAGATTTTTTTTAAGAATATGGATCTGATTCTCTGTCTATTCAGTCAATAATTTAGAAAAGTTAAATAAAATGTAAAATTGTTGAACTAAACAAAAGAAAATCATTCAAAATTAATCAATCAGTACTTGAACTTTCACCACATTAGTTCGATTGAATTATCAATTTAATAGTCAGTCCAATGAATTCTTGACGAATATGGATGCATCAATAAACTCAAAGATATTGAGAGCAAAATAAAAACTTACATATGCATGTAACCTTATGACAAAGTTTATTATTTTAATATTTTTTATCTATAATTTTTTTTTCAATGGAGTACCCCCCCCCCCCCTTGGGATAAATTCCCGGATCCGCTCCTGATCATAACCAGCCTATTGTGTTTATGTCTGTAGGTTAGGACGCATATTCTACCAACGATCCCACTCTTTTAAACGACAAGCCACTACCTACAAGTAACCTATGATGTTATATTGGTACCTGGGTTGTTCACATTGTGTATTTGACCTCATATTATCAAATATTGTATACCAAAAGATACACATAAAAATTAATTATATAAATCTAATTCCCAATGAAATTTTCATTTGATAATGTTAAATTGTATTTATTTCATTGATGGGTAAACCAAAAAACATAGGGGGTGTCGACGCGTCACATCTAAACGTCACGTTTTAAAATATAATTTTCTAAGAATGAAATAGACAATTTGAAACACAATAAAAAACATTTAAAAAGCGCCTAATCGTCTAATAGTTTAGAAGAAATTTTTCCAGTTTTTGTTGAATATTCAATGACGTCATTTACAATTTTGATCACAAAATTGTTGTTTTACTCTGATGCATTGAACAAGGGAATTTTTTGGGGGAAAAGCACCGAAACAAGCTGTAATGCCTTTTGCTTCAAAATTTAGAAATCGGCAATAGAGACAGTTACGCTGATTAATCAGAATCACAAAGGAAAGAATGTACATAAGGGACTTCTTTATAGATGGTTTCGACAATTTTGGGCGTGTGATGAGTCATTGAATGATCAGCGGATGACAAGAAGACCGAAAGATGGCATGTCGGACAGAAACGTTCATTGGTGTCTGACGTTTTCAAAAAAGACAGACGGTTAGAACGACATGTAAACTTTTTCAGTCTTCATTGTCATTCGAACTCCGAAGTGGAAGGATTTATTTCTTTCTGGTAAGGATTTACACGTTTTTTTTTAATTAAATAACTAAAATATCGTGTTTGAAGAATAATTATTTCATTGCAAAAATTATCTATGATATTTATATTTCTATTATTATAATTAAATAACTTAACTGTTACTTTATCCATGATATTTACCTGGAAAATGCAGGTAACTCTTGATGGCTCGAACTTCGATCTCTCGAAGTTCTTGATCGCTCGAAGTCAGTCTCCGGTCCCGATTTTTTTCCCTATATAACTAAGCAAATTTACTCTTAATTTCTCGAACTCTTGATCTTTCGAAACCCTTGATCCCTCGAAGTCAAAATGCAGTCCCGCTATGCATATTTTATTGAAATTTACCCTTGAAATGTGTATACAATGTTACATAATTAGCAACTTTACCTGGACATTTAAATGGCCCAAGGCAGAAGACGCGGGTCTCGAGAAACGGGATGTTTATTCAGGTGACACTTGTACTGCTAGGTGATAATTGATTTATAATTAATCATATGTTGCCTACATGCTATTAAAAAAAATTATCGTCGGCTGTCTTGTGATAATTCAGAGAAGCGGTGTGAATGAAAAATAGTATTTTGAATACAAGACGAAAAACTATATAAATAGTTTAATTTTTATTTCGAGTCAGTGTCAAAGGTTATAACAAAATATGAAAACGCAGAAACAGCCTCAATGTCAATATTACGACTATTGTTGCACATATACTTACAGAATTCTATGGAACGCCATCACTGCCTTATAGCATACAACTATGTATTTATTACGTCAATTTATCATTACGTGATGTGAACATATCTTTACGTTATGTCCATTTTTTATGGGATGATGAAAATATATCTTAACATCATGTCAATGCTGCATTACATGAAGTAAATACATCCTTTCATTATGTCAGCACTTCATAACTTGAAGTAAAAAATTCATTATGTGAAGTGATAATGTGTTTACATTGTGTTAAAACTTTATTACGTGAAATGAATGTTTCTTTACATCATTTCATTTCTTTAATATGTGAGGTCAAAATTGCATTACGTCAAGTAAATTGTGTTTTATAATTAAACTTATCATCACATGAAGTCAAAAGCCCATTCCTTTTTGAGAGTGTATATTTCTATTATATCAAAGTATTATTACGTGATATGGATTTATCTTTATTTTACGGCGAGGGCATCATGATGTGAGGTGAACACATCTTACCTTTATGTCAGTGCTTTATTACGTGGTGTAAAAAGTGTATAACATAATGTGAACATATCTTTATATCATATCAACACTTTATTACATTATGTCAAAACTCCATACCGTGATGTGGATATATTATAACGTTATGCCAACTCTTTCTTATGTGATTTAAAAATATCTTTATATTGTGTTAACTCTTTATCACGTGGATTCCAAGTTCATTACCTGATGCAAAAATACATTTACATTATCTCAAAGCTGTATATCTAGTAGATAATAAATGTTGACGACCGTATTTTAATGACTGGTAAGAAGGGGGGTGTCGTGATTGATTAGGACAAATTACAGGCACATAATATCAACCCCCCTCTTTTCCCAGATATAACTTTACTATAGAAAATATAATGTTCATTGAAACTGTACAGCCCCCCACCCCCACTTCTTGTTGAAATATAGTCCACTAAGGGTAATATAATATATCTGGAAAAAAATAGGATTGATTGAAGATGGACCACTCTCCCCGAAATAGGATTTTCGGGCTTGGACATTTTTTTCCTTGGCTTGTCTAGTTTTTTCGGATAAATGATTTTTTTTTTCTGGCTGACCTCCTCTTTCAAAAAAATGATGCTACGTCACTGGAGTTAGTAATTTTTTTAATCATTCCAGGGCCAGAATTCTATTACAAAAATCTACCAGTCGCTCATCTAAATCAATTGAATATGCCTTAGTAAGCATGCATGGGCACATATCAGTGGCAGATATGGGAATCTTGAACAAGGAAGGGGGACGGTATATGGTTGGAGACCAAGGGCGGAAAGCGGAGAAGCTCTCAGGCTTTATAGTTTTATAGAAAAAAGTTTTCAACTTAATTCAGCTAAACTTAATGTGAAACTAATGCAATGTCCTACAAAGTTTAATACTTTTATAAAAAAAAAAAAATCAAAATAAAAAGAAAAAAATGATTGCTGCACGACTCATAATATTTGATTTATTTAATTAATAAAGTAAACACCATTGAATTTCGACGTGACTTTAATTCACAGTCGCAGTGTTAAGGCTTTGCATGTTTCAAGATTGTCAATCATTTGTCGCTTAAAGTTTTCATTTAAAGATGTCATTCCGAAATCGCTGAGAATCTCCTCTACGACAGTTTTCTCTCCCGCCATTTTAGTGCTTGCGGAACGCGGAAAATACGTTATGCTCATATAAAGGCCGAGGATACCCGCGTTCGCATAACGTAATAGTGAATCGACATAATGTAGAAGAGTGTGCACAGTATGGCATGAGCTTTTCACATCAGTTAATAAAAACTAAGATTATCATGAAAAGTAAACATAACGAAATGCAAGTTGACGAAATATTGTAGTATGTGGAAATGTCATAAACAGTTGATATAATGTAAAGGAAAGTTAACACGATGCAATAGTAGTGTGGGTCAATGTCATAAAGAGTTGACATAATGTAATGGAAGGTTGGCACAATGCAATAGTAGGGTGGGTTAATGTCATAAAGAGTTGACATAATGTAATGGAAGGTTGGCACAATGCAATAGTAGGGTGGGTTAATGTCATAAAGAGTTGACATAATGTAATGGAAGGTTGGCACAATGCAATAGTAGGGTGGGTTAATGTCATAAAGAGTTGACATAATGTAATGGAAGGTTGACACAATGCAATAGTAGTGTGGGTTAATGTCATAAAGAGTTGACATAATGTAACGGAAGGTTGGCACAATGCAATAGTAGGGTGGGTTAATGTCATAAAGAGTTGACATAATGTAATGGAAGGTAGACACAATGCAATAGTAGTGTTCTGCTATAAGGCAGTGACGGCGTTCCATAGAATTCCGTCCAACGTTTAATGATCATGTGTAAACCTATAGGGTTTAGCACAGACATATTGTGTGAACATTTTAAACTTAGACAATATTAATAACATAATCATCATTTTTAGTTTTTAGCACTTAAAATAAAATGATATAAAGGTTTATTAAATCAGAATGTATATTATTAGTGACGCAGATTCGGTGAATTTATAATTGGAAAAAGGACTTTTATTTTGTAAACAATTATCATCTTGTCAAAACAAATTGGATTTTGTTGTTGTTCAAATGCACTATAATTTGGTAGATCATTTTGTAATGAAATTGATCCGAATAGACCAATCAAGCCCATCGATAGTAAGTAATAAAATTTGAACGGAAAAACAATGGTATTATTAAGAGTTTTGACTAAGAGCAATAAAATTGGGAACTTTGAAGTAAATAAGTAAAAGAGCTTAAGGCTAGAACTCCTGTGGTGCAGAGATGGGGACCGAGCCCATAAATATTAGTAACATGTATTTACCTGCATTTGAGGGTGGCGCCATGTTGGGGTTCATAGGTCAACGGACAGACCTACGGACAAAGCGTAGGTGGTTGGTGATGGTAAATTATCCAATGAAATGCATTTTTATATCCGGGACCATGGATACCCACTGATCACAAAATACCCTGTTTTAGTCAGAAAAGAGTATTCCCGTTTTAATTCCCGTTGTAATTCCCGCTCTCATTCCTATTCCCGTTTTCATTCCCGGTTTTATTCTCAAATTATTACATCTCTTTGGCATTTTATTATTTTGGGAATCATTCTTTTGGACTTTTGTTTATCTATTTATTTGGAGTTCAGTCTAAAACTCTTTACATTCTGGGACGAATATAGTGAACATTATTGTGCATTGGTCTATACGAATCACTTTTCAAATTCGAAAACTATACGATCACGGAAAAGCTGTAAATTGGATTTTTTAATAAACTTTTGAAATCGACAAAAGAGTCGTCATTGGCTTACACATGTTTGAAGTAGTCAATGCTACAAATGTTTGTACTACGCGGTTAAATGTCGTTTTTATTTAACGAATGCGTAGTTTGACGTCTGTATCAAAAAGAATACATAAATAAACATGAAGTGACGACGTACATTTTTTATTTACTCAATTTAATAAATAACAAACCCGGAAAATTCCGGACTCTTGAAATCTCGAACTCTTGATCTCTCGAAGTTTTTTCTCGGTCCCGCGGACTTCGAGGTATCTGTAATACATCAAGTACCTGCATGTATGTAGAACGATGCTAAAATATTAAATTTAAAAAAAGGCAATGTACAAATTTCACGCACGGCAACATTTATTTGTAATGTAAAAAACGACATTAATGAATGAATAATAATCCAAGGGCCAGTTTCACAAAGCTGTCTTATGACTAAGATCTGTCTTAAGAACGAAAATTATCGTAAGATTGCACCATAGCTGTACGTTTCAAAAAACTGTCATATCCTATGATAAACTTTAGATCTATCAAAATCTTAAGACCACTAGATACATGTCTTAAGTCTAAAGTGAAACTAGCGACAGTATACATTTTGGCTAAAAACCGAGGAATATCTAAGGATAAACGGTTTTAGTGAAAAAACAATCCTTTGTACTATATTAGGCCAGACGGAACGATGGACACCCCCCCCCCCCCCCCCCCGCGGCGTAACAAATAATTTGACAATGAAAATTAAATACACTTGTACAGGATAGAAAATCTATTTTCCTCTTTAATAATTTCAATGCATTCTTTCTTTAATTTTGTCCCCTCCCAACTGAAATTGCTCCCCTTATGCTTCTTAAGGCCATGTATGTAAAACCCATATCATTAGATAAAATATTATGACTTTACTAAAAATTATTTCATTTGAATCCCATACCCCGCAAGAATATCACTATTATAAATATGACCAAGCATTGCTAACTTAAGCCATTTTTAAATTGGCTAAAATAATTCCATGTCTTGTGTATCGAGATACATGTTGTTTATTTATTGACAGGTTACATTAATATCTTTTTAATAAAGAGAAATACGAAGTATATGTATGGCACGCAAATTAACAAAAATGAGCTAAACCTAGTTTCAAAATTGATAAACTAGGTTTATCGACTGTAAACTATAGTTTACAAACCGTAAACTATAGTTAACGATTCGTTAAAAGTATACACGCTATAACTTGCACCTGTTTAAATACGATTGGAAATTCATATCATTTGTTTATCAATAAAAGTTACGAAAATGCTGTAAATTACACCATTAAAATTAAACGCGTTACAAATTTATCAAATTATAATTATTTATTATCCTGCAAGGAAAGAAAAATAACTATTTTTAAATAAATCCATCACGTGACGCCGTCGCTACTTTTAGATTGATAAACACACGTGGCGTAAAGAAAACAAGGTAGGCCGTTTGAGATACTACTCACTTTTGACGTGGATGGCAAGCGTCTTACTCTTAATGGTACTTATCTTTTAATGTATTCAGTATCAACCATCTTCTCTGTTATGACGCATATTGACCTCATATTAATAATTGTTGTCAAAATGCAACATACCTCGATGTCTGTGATTTCCCGTGGACATGTGTTTCTATATATATATAGGCCTACTGTTTACGCACTTCCTTCATCAATATTCATGAAAAGACTGAGTTCTTAATTCCTAGATATGTTTAATTGTTCTGTTATTACAACGACATCTATAGTAGAATTTTGTGGAAAGTATTATTTTTCATTACACTTCATGTGTTTTAAATCATGAATCATTTTGTTTCACACAAAATTCGGCGTTCATACAGCGTATATGACTTTAAGTATAGTTTCCATCTGTAAAACTATATTTAACGGTTGTTAACTATAGTTTACGAATGATAATCTAAGTTTATCTGTCTGTAATAAGCGTAAACAATAGATTTTGTTGATAAACATAGATTCACGTTTGTAAACTATAGTTTACAATCGTAAACTATAGTTAAGAGTTGTTAATCATAGTTTCACAAATCGTGAAACTATATTTATCAGATCGTTAACTATAGTTAACGGTTTGTAAACTATAGTTTACAAATCGTGAAACTGTATTTATCAGATAATCTATGTTTTGCAATCGCAAATGATTGTTTTCAGTGTTAAGTATAGTTTACGGTTGTGAAACATAGATTATCGCGTTAACTATAGTTTACAGATGTAAAATATAGATTAACGTTGATAACTATACTATGTATAGTTTACAGTCCGTAAACTATAGTTTACAACCGATAAACCTAATTTATCGATTGTGAAACTATGATTATATGTCTCATTTTTGTGAATTTGGCGTGCCATATATATGCATTTGTATGGATTAGATCAGCCCATGAAGGTGAAAAAAAAAAACATATATATATAGCTATACTACTGCTTTTTTTTCTTAGACGTTTTACTTTAATTTATTTTGTTACATTACAGTGATTATTTTCATTCAGTCGTACAAAATTAGATGAAAATCAAATAATTTTATTCTTGGGTTATCCCTTGTTAATCTACCGGAAGTTGTTCTTTCGTTTCTTTTCTTCATCTATAAGCATTGTTATTTTGTTGCAGTAGTTGAACCGTGTTAAACAAACCTTCATCGAATTTTATGAACGAACTTCAAACACGATTTAGTGTCTCAAAAAGATTCATTGCTTTAATCATCCATTAATTGCAAAAGTTCAGATACTAAAGTAGCTTTAATTAAAAAAAAACACACATCTCATAAATTTCGTCAGTAACTAATATTATCTTCAGCAAGAAGACATTCAAACAAATTTCATTCAATTACTTTATGGTGATGAAATTAATTCAAATTTATTTTATGACCCAACCCCCAAAACAATAAAATGTTTGTTTTTTTTACGAGGGTATATGTACAAAATTAAGGAAAGGCGACTAAACTTCGTGCAAACATATTTTTAACAAAAAATCCCTGTGAAATTGATGATTTCTCATAGAACCACAGTTAAACTTAAGATAGTTTTGTGAAACAGCAGTGACAAATCTTATGATTGTCATAAGTCAGATCTTAGGATGATCGTAAGATCTATCTTAGGACAAAGCTTACGATAGTTTTGTGAAACCAAGCCAAAGTCTTTTACAGGACAAGAATACACAAAAAATATTTCTAACACGCATTTAAAAAATGCATATTAGAACTACACGCAGGTCTTAGAATTATGAACAGTACTGCGGATATTCAGTTGATTAAATATTTCTAGAGCTAATTAAATTAATAGCGTGATTTTAAATTTTAGAAAAGATCAACTGTTTAAGAATTTGTTGTACTGTACGTGAAGTCTATTATTAGAGAGGGAAATTCCTTCATTCACAGTACCTTACTAGATGCTGTCATGAGACAGTAATACCCGCACTAAGGTGTTTGCCTCTAAATACACAATCCTACGGGTGGCTTACCAAGGAAAAAGTCAAAATAATTCTATATAATTCAGGCACGTAGCATTGTTTTTGAAAGTGGGGGGGCCAACTTGAGAAAAATTTTCCTTGCTATGTATACTGTGGTAAAAAGTGGGGGGGGGGGGCAACCATCTTTTCAATGGACATTTTCTTATAGTACAGGCAGCCCCCCACCCCCAGGTTGCTACGTGCCTGTAATTTACATGTATTCATCAAATTGAATATGAAATTCTCCCTGTGACCTATAACTCAGAACCTCTTATATTTATTTTACATGCTTAATTCATTATATACCAGTTTGAATTCTATTAATGATGTAAATTAGATTTTGATAAATGTTTTGCTCATAATAGGACCTTTTTAAATTTATTAATCCCCCCCCCCTCGACACCACAATCACACAGTACATACTTTTTGGAATAGGCTAGATGGAACAGTTTTGTTAAAACATTGTTTGTTATGAATTAATTTAAAATTTGTTCTTGACATGTAAATTCTACATCACATCACGTTGCGTCACCCATTATCATATTTTTAGATTAAACTCCATTCGGTACACCTCGGCCGATTCCCACTTCATCTGATAAGGTGACGGAATCGACAGCACGAAGGTTTTCCGAATGGAATAGCATTAGAAAATGCTGCAGTGTGGTGTGCATTGGATTAATTCATTTTGTGTTATAATTGGATTTATATTTCATGAAGTTGCGAGACCTATGGAGGTCGGTAAGTACAAGTTTAAGTATAGTGGGGGGTAAAATAAACCCAAACGATTAGGTTAAAGTTCAAAAAGGGTCAAAGATCATCGCATGCCACACTAGACGAATTACATATTGTGAAGTTATCTCCCGTTGTCGATGTGACATTCAGTTACTGCCAATACTGGTGCGGATCCAGAATTTTTTTTCGGGAGTAGGGAGGGGGGTTCACATCTCAATCAAAAAATTCATGCCGAGAATTTCCTGTCAAGCAGGAGAAAAAAAACTCATAAACTGAAAACAAATAAACAAAATAAAAACAATGATAGTGGGGTCAATGTTTTCTAAGTTAGGGGGAGGATGTCCAAAGTCATTTTTTTATTTGCTTCAGTATATAGTCTTGTTTAAATAACAAAGCAAATTCCGGGGGGGGGGTCCAATCTCCCTACCCACTCCCTGTCCCTGAAATAACAATCTATTTTGTGATTCCAATTAAATAGTATATTTTTTTTCCATTTGACTAATTACATGTATGTACATATTTTGTTTCTTGTGTTTATATTATGTCTGTCTATTTGTCTGCAGAAATTATAACCTTGCCCATAAGTTTTAAGTTGGATGGGCTATACAAATGGCTTCCACATTTTATAGGTTTATTTCTTGTGACAATTAAGACCTTTTATTTGGGTACCATTAATTTTTACCTCTGATCGCTTGACCTAGGATACACATTTTTACAAGAAAAATACCCAACTTTAAACTTGGCCTAAATTTTGATCAGTAGGTGCTAGGGCTTTCATGTGTAACATGTGTATTCATTGTGAACTGTCAACAGGTATAAATATGTTTGACCTTGACCGTAGAGTTTGAACCACTTAAAAAATTAACCTTGGAAATTAACTTTTGAACAGGAAGTACTAGGGATTACTTATTTCACATGTGCATTCCTTGTGACAAGACTTTTTTCTGATACCAACAATTTGAACCCTTTGACCTTGACCTTTGAGTTTGACATATATTTGAGAAACTTCAACCTTCGCCATAGGCTTCCATACAGGGGCATCAGTGTTTCACAAACACATCTTGTCTTCATTATTATTTGGTGGTGTCTCCATATGAGGGAAAAATTCCCGAGAGAGATGTATTCACAACAAACAAACAAATTACTAAAGAAAATATAAAATATGAATATGTTGGTCATGCATATCTCTGCATGAAAAAAAACAGCTTTTCAAATACTGCAACCATATTGTAACCCTTTCAAAACACTCATTTGAGCTTTTCTGGTTTCCTTATCATATAACGTCTGTCGTGACATGTCGTCCATCTGTTTGTCTGAAAGCTTTTTACATTTTTAACTTCTCTAGAACCACTGGTCCAATTTTACCCATGCAATTCATATAGAAATATGTACATTTGTATGTCAGACTGTCCTTCTGTCTGAATAAAATTAACCTTGGTCATCATGGTCATATCTACTGAATGAGAAGAGACAAGGCATTCATATTAAACTTATGTACATGTACTAGTATTTACCTGTGAGAATGGCATGGTTTTTTTTTTTTTTTACATATGACCTAGAAGTTTGACCTACTTGCAAAAAAATTAAATTGTTATAAATTCATCATTTTGAAAGAGAAAAATTAGGGCATTCATATTATAATGCATGTATATTATTACCTGTGATAAGACCTTTCCAAATGAATCATGACTTTTACTCTGTGACCTTGACCTTGAAGCCTAACCTACTTTTCAAAAATGTTGCATTTGCTTATAACTTTTGATTGAGATGAGATATGACTCTCACATTTGACATGTACATTAATTACTAATAAAAATTCAAGGTGTTTCCCAGCATGCGATGCTTTTTTACCCTTTAACGTTGATGTTTTACATAATTTTCAAAATATTTAACTCTCCTAAAATATGATTTAGGCTTCTGAGTAACATTAAGGAGGACTTCAGGAAAGACAGGACTTTTTGTACAAAAAATGTCATTTTTCCACCCCCATTTGACCCCGCGGGGAAAAATCAAAATTACGAAACCTTACTGCACATCTACATGACACCACCAACCATCTCCCAAAAGATGATTAGGCTACTGTGTAAAATGTAGGAGAATTTCAGGGAAGATGGGGCTTTTTGCATAAAAACGTCATTTTTTGACCCCTATTTGACCCCCTGGGGCAAAATGAGAATTCCAAAACCTTACTGGACATCTACCTGACACCACCAAAGATCTCCCAAAAGATGATTAGGCTGCAGAGTAAAATGTAAGAGGAGTTGAGGGAAGACGGGGCTTTTTGCATAAAAAACATCATTTTTCAACCCCCATTTGACCCCCCGGGGCAAAATCTAAATTCCGAAACCTTACTGCACATCTACCTGACACCACCAAAGATCTCCCAAAAGATGATTAGGCTGCTGAGTAAAATGTAAGAGGAGTTGAGGGAAGACGGGGCTTTTTGCATAAAAAACGTCATTTTTCGACCCCCATTTGACCCCCCGGGGCAAAATCAAAATTCCGAAACCTTACTGCACATCTACATGACACCACCAACCATCTCCCAAAAGATGATTAAGCTACTGTGTAAAATGTAAGAGGAGTTCAGGGAAGAAAAGTGTGACAGACGGACGGACGGACATGAGTAACAACAATATACCCGAACTTTCTTTAGAAAGTGCGGGTATAAATATATGCTTGCCATTCTGATTCAGTATAATTAAGAG
Organism: Saccostrea cuccullata; assembly: GCF_032062105.1. Taxonomy (NCBI): domain Eukaryota; kingdom Metazoa; phylum Mollusca; class Bivalvia; order Ostreida; family Ostreidae; genus Saccostrea; species Saccostrea cuccullata. The sequence continues at coordinate 2,031 of NW_026919266.1, read as the reverse complement.
CCCCCCCCCCCCCCCCCGGCGTCTTTTCTTCCGAAATCATATTCTTAGCTAGTATACTTCATACACAATATTAATATTTAATGTGTATTGTAACACAATAGAATCAGTCTTGTAAAACGACCCTCAAACAGTCATTAAACAATAGTATTTCAAAATATACATATGCCGACAGTAGTATTTTAAATTGGCAGGGGATTTGTTTCAAATTCATTTTTAAACTTGATCCTTCCAAGTATATTTTAAATTATTCCCTTTATTTACTAATTTTTTTCTGCAGGAATGCAAAAATAAGAACTAGTAATGATAGGGAAAATATTTAAACTTCTTGGAAATACTGTATGTGACTTTTTGCCTTCGGCTTTCTCGGTGAATCGAGATTTCCATACCTCCTCTTTATCGAATGATTTTGATTGACAGGAAAAACATTACACATGGACTTCATGTGAACCGTGTGAAGTTGAAGATGGAAAATACAAGCCGATGATTACTGTCAAATCGATTTGTTAATCTTAAAAATTTTACTGCTTGGGATATTTGGGATAAATAATAAGAATTTTTATTTGATACAACAGATATCTGAGAATGGAGGGTCTCTCTCTCTCTCTCTCTCTCTCTCTCTCTCTCTCTCTCGTACATTTCTCTGTTCAATAAAAACTATGACTGTGCATGACGTATTTATTTTAATTTGAAAATTTAATCTATTACAAATAATTTGAATGCCTCTTTCTATCATCGAGTCCAAGTATAATCACGGCCGGGAAATGTCTGCCAATACATGTAGAAGTAAGGTAAAATAATCATCATAAAAGAATAAAAATGACATATACGAAGGTTGTTCGAAAAGTGGTGGACGATGTCAATCTTCGTTATATTGCTTACTAGAAATTTAAAATAAGGATAAAATAATATGCAAAAAACATTTGTTTTGCTGATGTGTAATGTTTCATTCCAGCCATTTACCAGAAATCAGTTTACTGCATTTTAAAATCAACATGTTTTGTACCCGCGGAGCACCCTTAACGACAAAGTAACGTCACAATATACGAGGGGTGATCAAAAAGTTCGCGAACTACACCTTGTATTTCAAATATCTACAAAACCACAATTCAGATGAAAATAAAATTCGGTACACACATAGCCATACACAAGTTTTATAAATAGCGAAATTTAAATAAAGTTTTTCTCCTTGTTTGTGACGTCACAATATGAAAATGACATCACTATGCAGGTCACTTGTGACGAAAAATGGTTGTCTCAGTCGAACTCGTTCAACAAACGACTGTACAATTTATTGTATATCTTAGAAACCCCTCTGCAGTAGCGTATTATAATTTGTACACAGTTTATTGAGTTAAATGAAATCTTATAAATTCAATTAATGATTGGATTGATCGTTGTAGTGAAGGAAGGCAGATGGTTAAAAATGATACTTGTCATCTTGCCCAGTGAAAGCAAGTTTAATAAGATGTGTATTTTTAATATCCATCATTAAGCAATAGCTATCAAAGACCTCCAATTAACATTTTGAAAAATAGATTAATATTTGAACAATAATATAAGTATTAAATACCTAAGATATCGTTTACTTTAGATTTTAAACATATTTGATATCATAAAAAGGTCACCCATTCTCTATAAAACACCTGAAGAAAGGTCTCTCCCGAGACAGAGGATTTGTGTTTTACTGGTCGCTAGGGCTGTCACGGTTCCAAAATTTTTCGGGTCGGGTCGGTTCTGATTTTTTAAGGTTCGGTTTCGGGTTTCTCGGGTTGGGTAGGTAATGGAAGAAAAGCTCATGATTTGTATTATTTTCAACAATAAAAAGAATATTTTCATTTAATGTTAGAAATAGCAACATTATCACTAGTTTAAAGTAGCCTCCTGACTAGACAACAATTGTACCAAATTATTTAAATCACCTTATAATGACAACGTACATACAAATGTCTCGTTTTTGACGCCATTTTTATAGTAAAATCTATTCTATTATACAAATAGGAACCGAACCGAATTCCGGAAAAACAGAACCGT
>NW_026919265.1:0-15076 GCF_032062105.1 Saccostrea cuccullata | reverse complement strand
CCGCACATTTTTTTGCCTACACATTCTGAAATATGGCCTATCAGACCCCTGTAAGATGATTGTGAAATCGGACATTCGTCTTGAGAATGAGCCTTATTTTAGAATTTTCTATTGATCTATTGCAAAGAAGATGGGCGAACAAGGCGGGCAGAATGCCTATAGCGTCAGATATTAAGAAATCATATCAAATATGTGAATTGATTATTTAAATTAACGTCTAATTATTGAAATTTTAGAAATTTTGAGAAAAAAAACTTCTGAGAGAGAAAAAAAATCTCGTAAAAAATTTTCTTTCATAAAATTATTAGATGGATTTCGTGGGATTCGAATCCTAGCAATAAAAATCCGACGTATCAATAGAATACTCGTCTGCTTTGAGACTAACGCGTTAACCACTATGCTACATCGCTCATAATGATTTTAGGCATTTAAATCATGTTTGTGATATGACCCGCGACTTAACGGACTTGAAGTATTTCTCGGAAAGATGCTAATGTTATGTCATAAAAGTGTACTTTTAAGGTATAGTGGGTCTTCGCTCCATGTTTTTGAAAACCAAAAAATGTGTATTTTATTGCCAACTTTTAGGATCATCTTTCAAACCAGAAGTCTCTGTCGAGACTGAAGCTCTACTGGTTTGTACTTATAGCAAAGGAAGAGAAAAGTACTTAAGCAGTTGGAAATTGAAACTTTTCAACAGCAATAAATAGAATAATGATCCTTGATTAAGTCTCTTTATGTTCTTAGTGCAGTCTACTTGCATGCCACATTTATATTATAATCAAACTAAAATTGTATTTGGAGTAGCATTTTGAAAGAATTTCACAGAAATTTCTATTTTTAGTAACCACGGCAACACCGTTCATCGAAATCAAAAACCGATACATAGAATTGTGTATCTTAGTGTAGTCTACTTGTGTGCCAAGTTATATTGAAATCAGACTAAAACTGTAGAAGGAGTAGCTTTTTGAAAGAATTTCACAGAAATTTCTATTTTTAGTAACCACGGCAACACCGTTCAACGAAATCAAAAACCGATACACAGAATTGTGTATCTTAGTGTAGTCTACTTGTGTGCCAAGTTATATTGAAATCAGACCAAAACTGTAGGAGGAGTAGCATTTTGAAAGAATTTCACAGAAATTTCTATTTTTAGTAACCACGGCAACACCGTTCATCGAAATCAAAAACCGATACACAGAATTATGTATCTTAGTGTAGTCTACTTTTGTGCCAAGTTATATTGAAATCAGACTAAAACTGTAGGAGAAGTAGCATTTTGAAAGAATTTCACAGAAATTTCTATTTTTAGTAACCACGGCAACACCGTTCAACGAAATCAAAAACCGATAAACAGAATTGTGTATCTTAATGTAGTCTGCTTGTGTGCCAAGTTATATTGAAATCAGACCAAAACTGTAGGATTAGTAGCATTTTGAAAGAATTTCACAGAAATTTCTATTTTTAGTTACCACGGCAACACCGTTCATCGAAATCAAAAACCGATGCACAGAATTATGTATCTTAGTGTAGTCTACTTTTGTGCCAAGTTATATTGAAATCAGACTAAAACTGTAGGAGGAGTAGCATTTTGAAAGAATTTCACAGAAATTTCTATTTTTAGTAACCACGGCAACACCGTTCAACGAAATCAAAAACCGATATATAGAATTGTGTATCTTAGTGTAGTCTACTTGTGTGCCAAGTTATATTGAAATCAGACTAAAACTGTAGGAGGAGTAGCATTTTGAAAGAATTTCACAGAAATTTCTATTTTTAGTAACCACGGCAACACCGTTCATCGAAATCAAAAACCGATATACAGAATTATGTATCTTAGTGTAGTATGCTTTTGTGCCAAGTTATATTGAAATCAGACCAAAACTGTAGGAGGAGTAGCATTTTGAAAGAATTTCACAGAAATTTCTATTTTTAGTAACCACGGCAACACCGTTCATCGAAATCAAAAACCGATACACAGAATTATGTATCTTAGTGTAGTCTGCTTTTGTGCAAAGTTATATTGAAATCAGACTAAAACTGTAGGAGGAGTAGCATTTTGAAAGAATTTCACAGAAATTTCTATTTTTAGTAACCACGGCAACACCGTTCATCGAAATCAAAAACCGATACACAGAATTATGTATCTTAATGTAGTCTACTTGTGTGCCAAGTTATATTGAAATCAGACCAAAACTGTAGGAGGAGTAGCATTTTGAAAGAATTTCACAGAAATTTCTATTTTTAGTAACCACGGCAACACCGTTCATCGAAATCAAAAACCGATACACAGAATTATGTATCTTAGTGTAGTATGCTTTTGTGCCAAGTTATATTGAAATCAGACTAAAACTGTAGGAGGAGTAGCATTTTGAAAGAATTTCACAGAAATTTCTATTTTTAGTAACCACGGCAACACCGTTCATCGAAATCAAAAACCGATATACAGAATTATGTATCTTAATGTAGTCTACTTGTGTGCCAAGTTATATTGAAATCAGACCAAAACTGTAGGAGGAGTAGCATTTTGAAAGAATTTCACAGAAATTTCTATTTTTAGTAACCACGGCAACACCGTTCATCGAAATCAAAAACCGATACACAGAATTATGTATCTTAGTGTAGTATGCCTTTGTGCCAAGTTATATTGAAATCAGACTAAAACTGTAGGAGGAGTAGCATTTTGAAAGAATTTCACAGAAATTTCTATTTTTAGTAACCACGGCAACACTGTTCATCGAAATCAAAAACCGATACACAGAATTATGTATCTTAGTGTAGTCTACTTGTGTTCCAAGTTATATTGAAATCAGACCAAAATTGTAGGAGGAGTAGCATTTTGAAAAATTGTTTACAGACGGACAGACAGACAGACAGACGGACGGACGACGGACGCATTACTATCGCATAAGCTCTTCTGGTCTCTGACCAGTAGAGCTAAAAACTGGAGAGAAGACCCACCCATATTGAAAAATTTTGTTTAAGTATGAGAAAATGATCGGTTTTGTTCTTTTTAGTGTGTGTAAGCTTTTTCATAGGCAAATATTTTTAGTCTTTGTGAGATTGTTTTAAATTGTAGAGATTTTACATAAAGTATACTTTAATATTAGATGAAATATCAAGGAAAATTTGGATTCAATTGAGATTAAAATTTTCACTTCTTATCTGTCGCACTATAGGCATTCTGCCCGCCTTATTCGCCCATCTTCTTTGTGTAATGCTTTTAATAAAGATAACCTTTTTGTTACTTTAAATTAGTGAGTCACATTGATACTGGAAATTTTGGGTAAAATATTAAGTAAAATAGAGCATACATTGTGTTAGAAACTGAAAATTCAGATGTAAATATCCGACAGTTAAAGTTTTCTTAAGAGAAAATGTATAGTTCAATTTTTACAAAAAATCAACAGAATGAACAGAATGGGTCTTAGAATAAAATGTGTAAAAATAAAGAAAATTTAACCGGTGGTTTCAGATATTTTGGCGATAAAATAAAATTCAATGGCAAAAAACTAAAAGATTCAGTAGATGACGTCACAATATTTGACCTTTGACCTCTTTATATGACCTAGACCTTTGTAGTACATAAAGAAGGGGAGACTCCTTATATATGTGTCCAAACATCACCCCTCTACTATTTATGGAACAAATGTTGCACTGCATTTTATAACAGACTGTTACATACTTGTTTAGAAATCACGCCCTCTGTATGACGGAGGAAGTTACTAGTACATGTCTTGTACATTAGAAAACGCAGAGAAAAAATTAAAACACAGATATACACTCAAATTCTGACTTATTATAATTACTAGTAATAAAGAGATTATAGGCGATAATACGTGTAACCTATATAGGTTATGTAACCTGTAAGCATCCCCAGTATTATCATCGTCGCAAACCTCGCCCAAATTGTACGATCATCTTCCATTCTGGCCGTGGTTGAACGAAGAGAGAATTTTTCGTAGCTCATTAAAATTTTGACCAATGCGAGTAAAGCATAGTCGGAAGATTAACTTTATCGCGACCTTTCAATATCCAATCACAGTAAAGGAAATATTTCTTGTATACTGTTGATGTCAGTTGTTGATTTCAATTGCGATGGAAACAAAACTTGCCACTGACTGAATATGACGTCACAATAGAGAGGCGTAAATATTCAAGATTACGACACTTTTTGTGATCAAGCAGCCACGGGTAGGAGAGAGCTATATGCGGACTCCGGACCGTGGCTTGAGACGATGCAGTATTACTGTATATATTTTCCTTTATTGACATGTAACCCCCCCCCCCCCAACACATACACACCTTACATTTGTATATCTTGCCTCTCAAAAAAATCAATATGAATTTAATAACTTTTAGGACTATGTGCACGTTGAAAAAACAGTCATTATTTGGAACGACTTTACTTTACCGGTCCCCAGAAAAACGCGCTAAAATGTAGTATCGCCGAAGGCGACTTCACTATATATGAGATCGCGTGAGCGATCGAAAAAAAAATTTAAATACGAGGGTTTTTTTTGGCCCTTTGACCCCAAAATCGAATTCTACGGTTAAAACTTTAGTTAAAAACTTCGTTTTAAACGTAGTTTTTAACCTCCTTCTCTGAAAAAAATAATAAATATTGATTATTCATGGAAAAAATCGTCAAAGGATAATTCTGAACAAAGCGCGTGCGGCGCATGCTTAGTGACATTTATTTCGGACTTAGCCATTCTTCCATGTAAACAAACGAACGAAATGTCTTTTAAACTGAATTATATGGTCTTGGAAAATCAGAAACACCTGGATTTCTTAACTAATGTAAAAGAAAGAGTTACTAACCCTAATCCATCGGATGGTATGCAGGGACTAAGACGTTTGGACGAAACCTCGTGGGCAGATGCTAAACTAACCCTAATCAGTCGAATAATGTGCGAGGACTAACCCTAATCTCTCGGATGGATGCGAGACTAACCCTAATCAGTCGAATACTAGTGCAAGGACTAACCCTAATCTCTCAGGTGGGTGCAAGACTAACCCTAATCAGTCGAATAGTGTGCAATTTTAACCCATTTCAGTTGAATTACGTTAATGTTACGTCATAGTGCAATGAGCACGAGGATCTTGCGGATCTGGGGACCGGCAAAGTAAAGTCTACCCCATTATTTTTTAAAACTGTATAATATACATGATTGTATGTGTGTATATGCAGATATTGAAATTTAGTGGCTTTTTATGTGAACATCGTTAAAAATTGTTGAAAGTCTTGAAACAAACAAGTTGTTTTAGATTAAAGCAAATAAATGACGGAATGAAATTAGGCTCACTTACAGGTGGAATCATGGTGTCTACATATAAGCTGAATCCAAAAATCCCAAAAATTCTCTCCTCTCCCATTACAGACACAATATCTTCTTCCATTGGGCTTAAAGGTATAATCTCCAGTTTTCCACTCCCCGTCTTACACCGTTCTTTCTGGACGGCAGAAGCTCTCTTCTTTGTACCCCTCTTCACATCATCCCACTTCTTTTTAATTTCTTCGACAGTTCTTTTTGAGAATTAGACAGCATTTACAGATTCCAAAATTTCCTTCCACGCTTGCTTTTTCCTTGTATTGTTGATCATGTCACTGAATTTTGAGTTGATGACATCTGAGCGTTCTTTAACTCCTTGAACTAATATTTCAAGTTCTTTTTCGCTACAGCGCGGTTTCTTTTTTCTATCTTCCATAATTTCAGCGTTAATTGTCAGAATTTCAATGATGTCATTTTCTTAGTCATGACGTCACAATAGGTTCACGGGACAAAAGAGGTATCAAGAGAATCTATATAAATCTATGTACAATTAAGTATTGAATTCATATTTTTGGATGTCTTCGGTCCTATAACACACCTGGCCGTGCCGACAAATTGAATACCGCGCGTTAAAATATGAATTCAATGCTTATATTTACATTCTCTAATTTTCCTTCTTCATAATTGCTTATTTCGTTAATCTTAAATGTGAATTTAGCGCCCTTCAAAACTGCCGTGGTTATTAAATGTAAGAGCCGTTTGTGACGTCAAATGACGTTAAATGACGTTGCAAAGTTAAGTAACGCAAACAAACATTGCGATGAAAAAAGTGACAAATTAATTCTTAACGCACATTAAGTTAATTTTAACGTTAAATTTTCAGGGTTATAGTTTTCCATTAAATTGAAATAAAACATTTTACATTTTGGTGTTCCTAGAGTATTGAAAATGCATATAGTTCCTACTGTGTATTCTAACGCGCGGTGACAAGGTTTCGCGTGTGTTATAGAAATTTGAACGTCGTAGATTTCTAATGGATTTCATAAGGAAAATTACACTGAATGTAAATATATATATATATATATATGTGTTACGCCGAAAACGTTATTTATTTATTCATTATTTGTAAATTGCTGTTTATTCAATTATTAAATAAATGATTACCATTTTCAATCATAAATATTTTAAAAAATACCCCCCCCCCCGACTACGCATTCACTAACTAATAATCACAACAATATGAATATCTTGATTTTATAGTTGTAAATAACCTTAAAAAGCTTTATATTTGTTCAATATAAAAATATATACACGTGATAAAATACTGTCTTATTCTTTTTTTTTTAGAAAGTTATTGCTCATTTCAAATTTTGTTTCTATTCCGTTCTCATTTCATTTTTTTTATTTCGAGAATGCAACACATTTGATTAAAAAATTAACAAAACACGCTCAAACTATTAAAATTTTAATATGTTCTTCACTCTTTTTCGTTCAATGCAGGTGCCCGTTCAGCGTGTTTCACTTGCGGAAAGTTTCCGTAAATTTCGCAAAGTTTACGGGAGCTTCGTGAATACGCCGTAAACCATCCGTAATCTTTCCGGAAAGTTTCCGCAATCCATCCGTAAACGCTCCGCGACTGCGGAAATTACGGAGGCTTTGTGAATAAGGTCCCTGAAGGGTATACCATAGGCCCCATGCCAAAAACTCAGGATCCTATAGGGCAAGACTTAGGATTGTGATATCTATCGGAGTCGATGACTAAAGAGGACTTTGGTATTTTAACCAGCACGTTAGAGCGGATGGTTATCATGCTACTATGGCAACATAGTTCATCGAAATCTAAAACACAAAACTGATAACTATATATCCCAGTGTAGTCTACTTGCATGCCAAATTATATTATAAACAGACTAAAACTGTATTTGATGTAGCATTTTGAAAGTATTTCCCAGAAATTTTTGTTTTTAGTAACCAGGACAACACTGTTCATCGAAATTAAAAACCGATAAACAGAATTATGTTTCTTAGTGTAGTATACTTGTGTGTGAAGTTATATTGAAATCAAACTAAAAAACTGTAGGAGGAGAGGTATTTTACAAAAAATTCTATTTTTAGTAACCACGGCAACACCGTTCACCGAAATTAAAAACCGATACAGCGAATTATGTATCTTAGTGTAGTCGGGACCCATTCTGGTGACCGCCCAGTATTCCGACGGTCCGATAGCCCAATAGTCCGACAGCCCAGTAGTCCGACTGCTCGGTAATTTGCAGTCACATATAACTAATTCCTGCAGCAGAAAACAAGAACAAAGACCGCCTGTCTATGCATTTTTTAAGTCATAACTGTCACACGAATATTTAATGATCGGGTTCGGCCTACCTCTATGAAAATGCGTATTGAATATCATAACATAATATAAAACAAGTTTATCTTTAAATGAAGATAGCAACAAAGTTCGAAAAAGCTATTTATAGCATATAGGTCACTGTCAAGGTCACAAGGTCATTGAACTTGGTATTATTAGAAAGAAGTCGATTAGTGGATTGATTGATTGATTGTTTACTGTTTAACGTCCCTCTCCAGAATATTTCACTGATATGGAGACGTCACCATTGCCGGTGAAGGGCTGCAAATTTAGGCCTATGCTCGGCACTTACGGCCTTTGAGCAGGGAGGGGTCTTTATCGTGCCACACCTGCCTCGGTATATACGGTCTCATCCGTCGCCTTTTACGACAAGCAAGGGGATCCTGAGGACCTATTCTAACACGGATCCCCACGGGGTTTGATAAGTGGAGTATGCATACAAAATATGAAGTCTTAACCATTCATTGTTCAAAGGTTATGGATAAAGTTTGCAGACAAATAGACAGACAGGACAAAAACAATATACGCTTCGGATCTTTTGATCCGGGCTCATAATAAGAAAATTGGTGATCTAGCGCCGTAGCAATTTTTAAACACAAAAAGAAAGGCTCGTGATCAACTTATTTATTTTGCTGAATTCTTTAATGAGTCTGGAGTGTGATAGTTAATAGAGTCATAATTTTTTTGTGAAGGGTAATTTATAGAATTAAAATATATCAATGTGGAACTACATTTTAACAAACGCTTTTTGTGTCTTGTCGACAAATTTTGAAAAGAAATACGTTTTTTATGAAGTTTACGGCAATGTATCCAGAAAGATGGTATACTGTAAACCAACTATCATTCGCGATTCGACAGTTTTTAATTTCCACAAATAAGGAAGCATTGTACATTAAACAAAGCAAATTAAATAGTTCGCGACGATTAATATTCGTGACTTAAAGTAAGTCGTGTCACTCGATCGATAATAATAGTTGAGTAGCAGTAACTCGCAAGCTAGATGTCTAGAATCTCGGCAAATTTTTCTTGTGTAATTTACGTTAAACTTCATAATCAAACAGAAATTAATGACACAACGAAATTGTTATCTCACAGTCTATCTATGGTCGTTTTCCCAGAGAGCTAGACCATAAAGTTTTCTCAGAATGCCCAATTCGACCGTGAAGCCGAGCATGCGTACTCCAGACATATGGACTACCGTAGAACTTTGCAAGCGCTCTCGAGAGCTAGCTATTACATAATTTTTGTCATGTGCGGATCTAGGAAGGGGGGGGGGGGGGAATTGGCATGCAGTCATTATATACATACCAAGTAAAATGCGACCTTGCCTTCATCTAGAAAACACAAACCCTCGAAAACGCGGATCTGTGTAAAGTTGGAATGTAAAATTAAGTATGAAGCATTATCACCCCACCTCACCCCCATAAAAAAGCTTTTTATTCCCCGAAGCATAACGAAGTTTCTGGGGTATATAGTTATTGTCGTGGTCGTCCGTCTGTCTATCTGTTTGTCCGCAAAAACTTTAACCTTGACAATAACTTTTGATTTAGAGGAGCTATGATTTTTATACTTCATCTGTATTCCTTGTGACAAGACCTTTCTTTGGGTACCATCAAATTTGACCTTTTGACCTTGACCTTGGAGTTTGACCCACTGAAACACGAAATTCCCAAACTTTTACTTTGGCCATATGTTTTGAATAGTAGTAACCAGGACATTTATACCTCACATATGTACTTTTTTGTGGCAAGACCTTTCATTGGATACCAACAACCTTGTGACCTTGGAGATTTCTTTATTTTTGAAAAAAACTTTTACCTTAGCCATAACTTTTGAACAGTAAGGGATAGGGGTTTCATACTTCACATATGTAATTCTTGTGAAAAGACCCTTCATTGGATACCAAGAATTTTGACTGTTTGACCTTGACCTTTGAGTTTGACTTTCTTGCAAAAAGCAAACCTTGTCATAACTTTAAAATGGTTATGGATAATGCTTTCATATTTTACATATTTAATCCTTGTGACAAAGCCTTTCATGTTATGGCAAGACTTTTGACCCTTTGACTTTGGAGTTTGACCTACTTTTAAAAAGAAAACCTCGACCATTCCTTTTAAAGGGTTAGGGCTAGAGCTTACATGTGTATTTTTTGTGGCAAGGCCTTTCATATGATACCAATGACCTTGACCTTGAAGATTTCTGTACTTATGAAATATTTAAACCTTGGCTTACTTTACTATTTCACAATTGTATTTCAAATGAGAATACTTTACTTTTGGTACCAATATATAAAATTTGCATTTGGCATGTTGCCATGGGAGGGGGGGGGGCATTCGTGTTTCACAAACACATCTTGTTCTTTTTTATGCCCCCGTAATCGAAGTCTTGGGTTTTTACAGCAATTTATTTGTTTTTTTTATTTCTGAGATAATTTGAATTGTGTTTTTATCCATTTTTCAAAACGATGCTACGCAAGTCCCTGGTTGTATGGCAGAAAATATTTTAGTATTACACTGCAGTGATTCTCAAAGTTATATATGGTTTGTCTGAGATAACAATTCGATATAAGTTGTAGATATATATGATGTATCATGTGATTTACCTTCTAATTAAAAACATCAACTATTAGAAATTGAATAAACTAATTTTTTCTATAGATAGATTGATTCTAAACTTCGTCTGTTATCTTAAATATCTTGTGTCCGATCCCTTTGACATATTGTCAATAAAATATGTTCAAAACAAATATCTTTGAAACGCGAATGATTTTAATTGTTTGATTTACAGAAAAGTCTTATCTTTACTATTATATAAAACATTCAGTTATAATCATTATGGAAATTAGTAAGCAAATTAAATCATCCGTTTCCTTCTAGTGTATAATTTCTTACTTTTTATCTCACCTGAGCCAAAGGCTCAATCGAGCTTTTCTGATCAAAATTTGTCCGTTGTCTGCCGTCGTCGTCGTCGTCATTGTAAACTTTTCACATTTTCATCTTCTTCTCGACAACCACTTGGGCAATTTCAACCAAACTTGCTACAAAGTATCTTTGGGTAAAGGGGATTAAAGTTTGTTCAAATAAAGGACCATGCTCTTTTTTAAAGGGGAGATAACAAGAAATTTGTGAGCCAATGGTTACTAGGAAAACCCCCGCCCTGATGTGAATAAACACTATCATGTTAATATACACAAGTTCCATTACGGACAGATGCACAGACAAACAGGAAGTTTACATCAGATTCATATCAAACTTAATCCCACTATATGGCATGCCTCAACAAACAGTGTACTAAAATTTCAAGCATCTGCTATGATAAGTTTGAGAAAACTGCGACGAAATTTTTTTTACGGACAAACAGACAAACGGACGGACAGACAGACAGACACACAAGGGTAAAACAGTATTCTTTGGAGCGGGGGTATTATTATGAATTAGAGAAAAATATTGGCATATTTAAAAAATCTTCTCAAGAACCACTAGGGCAGGAAATATGCAACTCATGTGGATTCATCCTCAGGTAGTGTAGATTCTAGTTTGTTCACAGCATGACCACCTCCGAGGGGGGGGGGGGAGGTAAATTCAAGCCCAACCCCCACCCCCCTCAGTTAACTTTCAGTTCTGATCTGATATGCGCTTTTTCCTAGAAAATTGCTCAGGTGAGCGAAGTGGCCCCTGGGGCTCTTGCATATTCTGTTGATTACAGCTTATTGTAACATATATTCCTTTTGTTTTGTTTGATTAATGATACAGATTAAAAAACATGTCTTTCATAATCCTCCAGAATATATATATATATATATATATATATATATATATATATATATATATATATATATATATATATATATATATATATATATATATTAATTTCATTGACAACAGAATTCATGATGTACTCCTAGAGTTTTCAAAATGAGGTAAGAACTTTGTCATGTCAAGGAGTTGACTGAGATTTAACCATAAGGATTGAACACAAAAAACTTTTTAAGCACATATATTTAGAAAAACTATATTAATTGTTTTGTTTTCGCCGGACTTGAAAGCAAATCGGTTTAGAGCTAGATAATATGTGTCCTTTAATGTAAAGAAATGATTTAAAGTAAGGTTTCAATTAAAGCAACTTCCCTATGAGGCACCGTTTTAATATTTTTGAGGTATTTTCTGATATATAAAAAAGAAATTCTTGATATCAATAATTCGAATTCTTGATATCAGAAAACGCTGTGATATCAAAAACTCGAATATTTGATATCAGAAAATCATCTTTTATATCAAGAATTCGAATTTTTGATATCAAGAATTAAATCATTTTGTGATAACAAAAAATCTTCGTGATTTATGATATCAAAATATCTTCGGGATTTTATGATATCAAAAAAGTTATTTTTGATATAAAAAAAATTCGAGTTATTCATATCAAATATTGGAATTCTTCATATAAAGAAATATATCATTCATTCTCTGATATCACAAATTCGAATTTCTGATATTAAAGAATACTTTTTTGTTATCAAGAATTACTTTTTTGATATCAGAAAAACCTCAAAATTATAAAAACGGCGCATCATAGAAAGCAATTCTTTGATATCAAGAATTCGAATTTTTCATTCAAAAATTACGTTTTTTTTTATATAAATCCCGAGGATTTTTTTTTTTTATCAGAAAATGATTATTTGATATCAGAAAATGAATTTTTTTGTCATAAAAAAAAATCACTCAAATTTCTGATGTCACAAAATAGTTTTTTGATATCAAAAAATACCTTAAAAATAAAAAAAAACAACGCCCCATACTTCCCTGCTTTGATTATGGTCATTGAAGTATTTGCCTGTACTTCATGTGCATGCAATGTATATTTTCAATATTATACGCTGGGTTTCACTGATTTTTAGTTCACGCTTTAAGGGACCCCGACCCTCAGCTAGGAAGGACAACTCTTTAATTTATAATTTAATTCAAAATGTCTTTAAATGAAGCTTGAAAATTAAATATTTTCATGCAACAATTTTCATTATACGCCTCTCAGTCTGCTTCAAATTTCTTTGAACTTCTCAGAAAGGTCTAATTAAAAGTAGAAATTTTTATCCCGAAAAAGCATTTTATGATACCAATTTTTATTAACATGATATAAAAATTAGAAGTGATTTATGGAGCTTTGCAAAGAACCTTGACGCACATTGAGAGGCATGTAATGAAAATTGTTGCGTGAAAATATTTAATTTTCAAGCTTCATTTAAAGACTTTTTGAATTGAACTATAAATTAAAGAGTTGTCCTTCCTGGCTGAGGGTCGGAGTCCCTTAAAAGCTTTTGTAAGAAGCTGTCCCATTTATTTACATGATCAGACCCTGTCGGTTTAAGCGGTTTTTCGTAATTTCCTTGAAATAATGTCTGATAGGATTAATTTTAACTCTTGACAATTTTGTTGATGGTCAAAATGTCAGACTACCGGACCGTCGAACTATTGGACTACTGGGCTGTCGGACTATCGGACCGTCGGAATACTAGGCTTGACTACTGGGCGGTCACCAGTGTAGTCTACTTGTGTGTGAAGTTATATTGAAATCAGACCAAAACTGTAGGAGAAGTAGCATTTTAAAAGTATTTTTTAAAAATTCTATATTTAGTAACCACGGCAACACCGTTCATTAAAATTAAAAACCGATATACAGAATTATGTATCTTAGTGTAGTCTACTTGTGTGTGAAGTTATATTGAAATCAGACCAAAACTGTAGGATGAGTAGCATTTATGCTTACTCAATTTAATTAACATGTCGCAAACAATAGGATTTTAGCGCTTTTACTTTCTTACCAAATTTTCTACCAGCATATACTGGTATTCGACGTCTGCCATGTTTATTTACATTTCTGCGAAATTCCTTAGAGGAACAATCATTATTGCGTTCACGTGACCGATAACAATCACTTTGTCCAGGTCCTGTTTTCTTAAAACTTTTAAAGACAAAGCTTAAGTTTATATTTTATAACCCGCATTTGTTGCTTAAAAAACAAAAATGTTTAACTACGAAACGAAGTGAAAGATTTAACCTTCGTAAAAATGAATTTTTATATGAATGTTTTTTTTTCATCTTGTTTTCCCCAAAAAGGTTAAATAGAAGACGAACACAGTTTTACAACCACTTCTCGACATAAAATCCGCTCTAGTCTGCTTGACACACTGTAAGCAGGACCAGCTATATCTCATCTCGACAACATGGAACCCATTGCAAGATATAAAAATGAATTATTAATGGTATCATAAAACATTTATATAAGGACTGTGTTTTGGGGCAAAATGCGTTTTGTCGAGCTTTCGAAGCAAACTGTTAATCTTTGGGCTAGCGGACAAAATAGTTTGATTCTAAGGTTCGACAACAAGCATGCTGTCTTTAATAAATGAATATTCTAGAACTCGGACGTATAATTGTACATGTAGTTTTTTTCCGAAGGATTTTTTTTTACTGCTTTTAATGTTATATTCACTTGCAACTGATCAGCAGCAGATTATAATTAATTAAAACCAGGGTTTGTGTGTGGTTAGTCAAAACCAGGGTTTTATTTTTCTTTATGGTACGTCTTTGCAGATAAACTCTATAATAAAACAAGAGGCCCACGGGCCTTATAGGTTACCTGAGTATCGTGTAACAACTTTCAAACAAATAACTTTGGTTCGTGTTTTAAACAAGAGGCCATGAAATTTACAATTCATAATTTTGAAAGAGGCACCATTGCTTACCATAATAATAAACTTAGCATGCTTACTCTATTAATTAATAGAATAAATACATTTCACTATGTAATCAATAGCCAAAACACCAGAACTCCTGACCCTGGGGCCATAAAATTCACAGTTTTGGAAGAGGCACTCTTGCTCATCATAACTATGTACTAAGTTAATTTATTTAATACCCAGGAGCAGAGAAGAAGATTTTTAAAGAAATAATGCATTTTCACTATATAATTTATATAGCCCCACCCTAGCACTAGAACCCCTGACCCTGGGGCCATGAATTTCACAATTTTGGTAGAGGACTCAATGCTCAATACATCCATGCCAACAGTTTGCCTGCTTGATGTCCAGGAGTAAAGGAGACGATTTTTAAAGATTGCAATAATTTTGGTGGTTTTGGCCCCACCCCCCAGGACCCAGGGGGGCAGGGACCATGAAATTCACAATTTATGATCCCCTTTACCCATAAATGCTGTATACCAAATTTGGTTGAAATTGGTTCAGTGGTTTCAGAGAAGAAGCTGAAAATGTTCAAATGTTAACACACGATGGACGACGAACGACGACGGACATATATAGACATTTTTTTTTTTAATTTTATCGTATATTGCAGATGTTTTATTTTTCAGAAACCTGATACACTCTGCTTACTAGAAAGAAATAATTGTTCTGTAATTGATCTTGAATTTGTCAGTCTTT
>NW_026919264.1:142500-155549 GCF_032062105.1 Saccostrea cuccullata | reverse complement strand
AACAGTTCAACAGGGTGACTGAATAATATATGAGCTATTTATTTTGAGCCCCCATCCCTGCAAAAATTAAATGGATGGGGGAATCAAATATCTTATGGCCATAATATTTGAACCCCCTCCCTGTAAAATTAAATGGGCAGGGGGACTCATTATTTTATGGCCATAATATTTGGAACCCCCCTCCCTCTAGATTTAAAGGGCAGGGACTCATATTTTATGGCCATAATATTCTGAACCCCCTCCCTCATAAATTGAAATGGCTGGGGCACTCAATGTTTTATGGCCATAATATTTTGAACCCCCTCCTTGTAAATTTTAATAGGTAGGGGACTCAATATTTTATGGCCATAATATTTTGAACCCCCCTCCCTCAAAAATTAAAAGGACAGGGGGACTCATATTATGGCCATAATATTTTCATCTTCTCCCACTTAAATTTAAAAGGGCAGGGGGACTCAATATATTTTATGGCCATAATATTTTGAACCCCCTCCATCTTAGATTTAAAGGGCAGGGGGGACTGATATTTTATGGCCATAATATTTGAACCCCCCTGCCTGTAAAATTAAATGGGCAGGGGGACTCGATATTTTATGGCCATAATATTTTCCAACCCCCTCCCTCTTAAATTTAAAGGGCAGGGGGAATCTCAATATTTCATGGCCATAATATTTTGAACCCCCCTCCCTGTAAAATTCGATGGAGGCAGGCAGATTTTTGAGTATTTATGGCCATAATATTTTGACTCCCCTCCCTGTGAAATTAAATGGGCAGGGGGACTAAATATTTTATGGCCATAATATTTTGGAACCCCCTGCCTGTAAAATTAAATGGGCAGGGGACTGAAAATATTTATGGCCATAATATTTGAACCCCTTCCTACTTAAATTTAAAGGGCAGGGGACTCAATATTTTATGGCAATAATATTTTTGCCCCCTTCCCTGTAAAATTAGTAAAGACCGTTGACTACTTTTCTTAATACTAGTATATTTGGTAAAAACCAACACTAAATTTTTTGGACAGGGGGGACTAAATATTTTATGGCCATATTTTCTTGAAATGATCCCTCATAAATTAAAATTAAGTCAATATCTTCCAAATATGTTTACCCCTCCCTTTAAATCAAAAGGTTATTCAAGATTTCAATATTCTACCTTCATATAACAAAACCTGGATTGTTTTCCCCTCCTGGTAAAATTAATGGGCAGGGGTATGTAAAGAAGTTCTTTGGCATTTTAATTAATTGCCATTTGAATCCCTCTTAATAAATTAAATGGACAGTAGGTCTCATAAAATGGCCATAAATATAGTTAATCCCTGAAATTTAGATGGGCATGCTTTAGAATATTTTATTAAAAAAAAAAAAAAAAAAAATCCCTGTAAAATTACAATGGGCAGGGGACTCAATATTTAATGGAAATTTTATTTTGTTTAATTATTCATTTTTTGTGTTTATTTAAGACATACACTTACACACTGAACCCGGGTTCAAAATATTTTTTGGTTCAGGAAATGATAATTTACATGCTTTGCACCTGCCTGGTGCCATATGACAATTGCCTCACTATACAACTGACTATATGAGTCAACAGCCACCTGCCTGGTGCCTCTTGATTTAGCCTTTAACACCTGCCTAGTGTCTTACTGCGCTTACCAAGTTGCCTATATAACTCTAGCCAAGTGGCTACAATATACTTACAAAGTATGATTTAACTTTGTAAGAGCTTCTCTGTCCTAATGACAATCCTATAGCTAACGTCACACATCTATACTTTAACTAGTCACTTTTGACTACGGCAACGTTGCACAATCGGATTTGATCGATACACCAATTGGTTTCAGTACCAAAGTGAAGACACCAGTCAGTTGGCTGTACTGCCCCCTTGTACCCCAACTTAATCAATGATCATAAGTTATCAGATATCATATTGATAAAATAAAACAGACTGTCTTTCTTTTGTCAACACTATTATTATTTTCTAACAGAACATCATTTATGAATAATACTTGTATAATTCTTTTGTCAATTGACTAATTAATTACAATATTTACATTGATTATCTGTTATAATATAAACAAGTAACGGGAAGTAACTCCTCCAACCATTTCACTACTACGTGAGAGTCGAAGTAGTTTTTTACATTTCATGTATCCTTATGTCAGAATCGTTTAATCAAACGCTCAGCTGCCTCCATAAACCCCTACTCGCGAAATGGCGGAGTCTTCGGATCAGCCGCCATTTTGGGCCCGCTTCACATTTTCAAATATTAATATCTAGAGTTCAGATTAATTAATAATCAAACAACTTATATAGTAAGCATCAAAAGAAAGGTGTCTATTAATATTCCAAAAATAAATAAAAACTATTGGAAAACAAAAAAGTTAGAAAATATGCTTTTTTCAATTCGCATGTCCTAACGACAGGAAGTATTGACGACGAACGAGAGGTCGCGTCCTGGATAGTATCTATCATGAAAACTATAATCTACAAGTTTCACATTGATATCTTTTACCGTTCTTGAGATTAACCACAGACAAAATGTCATCTTAAAATCAGGAAATGTCCCGTAACTTGGCACCAGATAGGAATTTTCAAAAAATTGCTCAGATAGATCAAGTTCATGTTACGACACATCGTTTCTGAAAATTTCATGTAATTTCATGTAGTCTTCGAGAAATCGCGTGCACAAAATTTTGGAAAAAAAATAATAAAAAGAATAATAATAAGAAACAGTAGAATAACTATAAGGTCTTCCGTGAAGACGGAAGACCTTAATAATAATAATAATAGTAAGAAACAGTAGAATCACTATAAGGTCTTCCGTGAAGACGGAAGACCTTAATAATAATAATAAGAAACAATAGAATCACTATAAGGTCTTCCGTGAAGACGAAGACTACAATAAGAAACAGTAGTATAACTATAAGGTCTTCCGTGAAGAACGGAAGACCTTAATAATAATAATAAGAAACATTTAGTAAAAACAATATGTTCCCCAACTTGTTTGGGGAACAAACATTACACATGTATTGGTTAAATTACATAAATTTTTATTTTTGTACAACTGTATAAATCTTATACCAATTATTAAACCTTTCTTGTTTTACATTTTACTTGTATTTTTGTCATCACTGCAGTGAGAAAATAAAATCATTAGGATATCCTGATTTTCCATTCTCTTTTTCTCAATTATCTTGGAGTATCTGCCTCCTCACTAAAATATATGCTTCTTTATGATCATTAAATTCAAAAATGGATGACACAGCTGTTTGGATCAGCAGGCACTGCTGGCCTATCAAGAACATTTATAATATTTCATTAAAGAATTCCAAAGCACACACGTTACAAAGAGTGAGAGAGAGAATAATAAAGATTCCGTATAAGATGTCACTTAATATACCACTTTCGCCTCTAGACTCTCATATATTTTATATTCTTTCTTCTTCTATGTTAATTGTTTATAAGATTTAAAAAATAAAATACTCACTCTTCCTCTACGTATCTGAAAGATTAACGCCAAATTCACAAAAACGAGCTAATAATAGTTTCACAATGATAAGGTTTTTCTTGCTATTAAACTTTAACTTTACACTGTAAACTATATTTAACAACGTTAATCTATATTTTACGTCTGTAAACCATTGTTAATGCGAAAATCTGTGTTTTTAAACTGGCGATTGCAATAACATAATTTTTAAATACAGCTTAACAATTTGTAAACTTTAGTTTACAACTCTTAACTATAGTTAACTGTGTAACTGGTAAATACGAGGGTTGATCCAAAAGTTCGTGGAATTTCTTTCTAAAATTTTATCTTGATTTGATGAAAGCAAACAACAGGCATATTCATAATATAGAGTCATAATCTTACAATATTGGAAAATTTCATCACTTTCCAATTACCTATTACGGTCACACGAGCTTTCCGAAAATGGATAGTTGTGAAACCCGGGGGAGACTTCTACGTTACGTCAAGTTAGATATTTCACGTCACGTTATAGAAGCATCTCACCCCAATGTCCAATTCTAGCAAGAAATTCTACAAAATGCTGGCCTTTTCTCCATTTCTTTTCTCAGAAAAGCCTGCGTATCATCTTGCACCAACGTTTTTCACTGATATTTCAAAATATCTTACCATATGATGTTCTAATTTCAGAGGCGATGTCAAGATCAGTACAGCGGCCGACAACGTAGCTTGAAATTTGTCTAGGGGGATATGCACTTAAAACAGAAAAAACGAGCACACCTTAATCAACGTGTTCTATGTTTCTTACATGCCATTGAAAAACCAGTAATTAAATGCATACTTAATAACATACGCGATCAAGATAGAGTCATCCGGGATCATTTGCGATTGCAAAACATAAATTATCTGATAAATACAGTTTAACGATTTGTCAAATTGTAACTATAATTTTTGTTTTACAACTCTTAACTATAGTTAACTGTTAACTGGTAAATATAAAATATATTTTAATTTGAAATATTTCGATTTGTAATTTTCAACCAATTCCACTTTAAAATAAATAAAACATGAAACTATAGATTAACAACTCTTAACTATAGTTAACTGTTAACTGATAAATATAGTTTCGATTTGTGAAACTATGATTAACAACTCTTAACTATAGTTTACGATTGTAAATTATAGTTTACAAACGTGAATCTATGTTTATCAACAAAATCTATTGTTAATGCTTTATTACAGACAGATAAACTGAGATTAGCATTCATAAACTATAGCTAACAACCGTTAAATATAGTTTTACAGATGAAAACTATAGTTAACGAATCGCGAATCGTTAACTATAGTTTAAGATTTGAAAACTACAGTTTATCAATTGTGAAACTAGGTTTAGCTCATTTTTGTGAATTTGGCGTGCCATACAAAGCCAAACAATCAACAAAAACTCTTAATTATCTTAATGAATATAAAATCGAGATATCAAAACAACTCCTTGAAGTCATTCTAACTTTGATAACTATTAATATGACAAAACATTCATTTAAAACAAAGTAAATAAATCGTGAAATGTACCTGGCTCCGTCTTCCTAATAATCTGATTTTTTTAAAGTGAAAGTGGCAGACCACATCTTCTTTGCCTGGATACCGCAAATTCTTAGTTCTATGATAGACACAACTGATGGCTATTCTCCATTTCGTCAGAAGATCTCTATTTTTTTGGAAATCTACGCCTATTAAACCTGCCGCAGCTTGGAACATAGCAGTATCAAACCATTTCCGATGTAACATAAAGCGTCTTCATGATAGGAGTGAAGCATCTTGGACGTACCCTATAGCTTGATAGTAAAATTCAGAACCAAAGACGGTCGTCGGCGAACCCTACTTACATAGATAATTTTATTTCAACGCATTGATTTTACAGTCATTAATTAAGTTTTAATTTAAAGTGTTACTTGTAATAACTTTGAGGCATGAACTTTGAAATGGGTTATAAAACACTTAGTTTTTATGAATTTTAGGCATTGAATTATTTTAAAAGACTTTTCGATTGACTTGTTTAAGAATCGAATATATGTCCTGATATAATACAGAAAATATATTAACTTCAAATCTGTGTCCATGCACCTTTAATAAAAATATATCCCCTATATACCGATGTACATGTAACAGTAACTGGCATAATATGCTGTTGCTTTATCTTTTATTTTTACAGAAAGTTGCATGGTTACCAATTTCGCATATTCAATGATACCCTAATATTGGGCATTATACACGATTTCATGGATAATACCCTATTTCGAGTACTCTCTCCAACTTGTATAAGGCTTGTGGGCCTCTTGTTTTTTAAGAGTTTTTATATATCCCTCTACAATTTATGAATTTACATTATGAGTATCAAAGTGATGTTGGTCAATGTTTAAATACATCTGTCTTTTGAAAAATGAATGATTTTAATGATTATAACTTTTTACCTTTTAGATTCTTAAAATATGTGGCATTTGTGAATGAATAATGCTGAGTCTGTGTTATCCATTACGAAGACATTTTGAAAGAAGTTTTCATCCTAAAAGCAGTTCAGACAGCTTGTATATACAACACCTCAAATACAGCAGTGGACAAAATAGCGTACAAGATGTTATAGCCTCTATCATTCAAGGTGCCAAATCTAATAATGTAAAAAGATATAAGATTAGTAGAGTTCAAAAGCATGTTGCTATTAATAGCAGGGATAGAGTGGATACACCGTTTGCAAATATTGCCAGTGATCTAGAAATAGAAAGTGCTGAACTGGTAGAGAATAAAACTAAACAGTCAACAAAAACCATACAGGGAACTTCAACTAAAAAGATATTACAAGTATTGAACAATTTGACAGATGAAGAGGCAGAAACTCTAGCTTTTATTAAGAGTGTAAAACTTTTCCAACCACTTGAGCATAAAGAAAAAAGTGAAAAGTTGCGAGAGTTTGTTGAAAGATTAAAACTGAAAAGCAATCCAGCTGTCACCAAAATTCTCAGTGCCACACAAACAGACTACCAGAAGTATGTTCTGGAGCAGTGGAGACTGAGGAGGGTTGAGGAGCTGGGAATTCAGGGCTTTGAGGAATACCAGAAAGGTTAGTTTAGTTGCTAGAAAGAAATTAAAAAAATTGAGTGCAGGGTGGGTATTTGCTCTGTAATTTCAATTGGTATCAGGGTTAAGGTAAGGTTTAATTTTGGCAAGGACTTTAATTTGTGAAGGATGAGAAATATTCCTTGTAATAATAATTAAGTATGTCAATTTCATTCCGAAAGCATAGTTAAGGATTCCATCTCTAATTGGACCAAATTCTCTACCCTTAAAAGTCCAAGACATGTATAATACTCTGATATTAAATTAAAGGGACATGGATAGTTTCAGCTAAGAATTTTCTAATTTATTTTTCCATTTTTTATGTGTGCAAGTACTTAACTGAGGCATTTTTAATGATTATAATTGTCAAAAATTTGAATTTCAGTTGTCGAGATAGGTACAAGACAGATTTAGAGCTCCAAACATTTGTTTTGCAAACAAGGCTCGTGGCATGAATTTGTTTACATAGGTTAAATATATTACAGTGTACATAATATACCTTTTGTCCAAAGCAGATTTTTTCAATGAAGAAGTTAATTCTAAATGTGATTTAATAGACAGTTTCTAGTGATTTGTTGAATCTTGTTTTGTCATAAGTATGAAATTTTCTATATATAAACAAAAACAAGGCATGAGCCTTGTTTACATTATGAATTTAAGATTTAAGGGGGGACCTATGTCGTTCTACGTCAAGGCAGCATTATGTGACGTCACAATAGCGACGTTTGTTTTTACCTGTTGACTTTTGCAACTGTGATATAGGCTTAACATTGTTGATAAAAAATAACGTACACAATTTACAAAAAGAAAATCATTAATAACAGTTTTATTTGATTAATGGAGTTTGTTATGCCCCCCTTCGAAGAAGGGAGGGCATATTGCTTTGCTGCTGTCCGTCGGTCTGTCGGTCCACTTAGTTTCCGTTCATTTTCTTCACAACCATTGCACATACTGAAATGAAATTTGGTATACAGATTTATCAGATGAATATCTAGGCCAAGTTCTGTTTTGGGTACGATCGTGCCATTTTTTACAGAGTTATGCCCTTTAGACTTAGAAAAATTCCAATTATAATCTATCCATTTGTCCTTAAGGAGATATGAGTGGACATGTATCCAGTTAAAGATTAATGAGCTTAGTGTGGGAAGTTGGGCATATCTGATCATGTGTTATCTATATCTCCTGAGAATTCAACAACAGAAGGAAAGATCTCTCTTCTCTAATTCTCTTAATTGTAATTTATTGCCTGTCAAAACATTTATTTACCAGCCTTTTTATGCCCCCTTCAAAGAAGGGAGGGCATATTGCTTTGCTGCTCTCTGTTGGTCTGTCGGTCCACTTAGTTTCTGTTCATTTTCTTTGCAACCGTTGCACATATTGAAATGAAATTTGGTATACAGATATATCACATGAATATCTAGGCTAAGTTCTGTTTTGGGTCTGATCGCACCATTTTTTTTTATGCCTGTCTTAAGACGGGACGTATTATGTTATATGCTTCATGTCAGTCCGTCCGTCTGTCCATTCGTGTACGGCTCATAACTTGAATACTATTAGGCCAAGGGTTATCAAACTTTGTCAACTAATACTTCTTGGGTAGACAGTGTGTCGCGCACAAAAAGTAGGTCGCTCTGACCTTTAATAAAGATGCTAAAGCCAAATATGGAAAAATCCTGACCGGCTCATAACTAGAAAACTATTAGACCTAGAGCTTTCAAACTTGGCAAAAGTATACATCTTAGGTAGAAGGTGTGTCGCGGTCTATTTCAAGGTCACTGTGACCTTTAATTTAAAAAAAACCTCAGTCTTTTAAATTTAAAATTGCATAATCCTAAAAAATGTAAAAATATAGTTGTATCCTTATTAAGAAATGTTAAATTAAGTAAAAACTTATTTTTTCATATTCATATACTTTACAGCAATCTGTAGGAAATGTTAATGTTTTGATAGGAATTCAATTTGTCCCATGGGCATAATTATCAAGCACTGGTCAAGAAGAATTTTGATAGCAGAAATTTGCACATAAAATTAGAGAGAAATTAATGAGTTTATTGTAAAGCAAGAGTATCTCTAGATCTGATCATGCAGCTGTGTTATCATAATTTATCTCTTGGGAGTTGGGTAAAAAGAAATGGCCTCATGTTGCTTGTGTTAATTTAGAGTTCTTGATGGCTATAGTTCAGATAAAGATCTTTCAATTGGTGTGATGTAATTAAAACAAATTGATGTTTTAGTGTATATTAAAACTAAATTAGTATTGTATAATATAATTAAAACTAATTGTATATGTGTTCATTGAAAAAAAATTAAATTTCAGTTTTTATGTATTTGCAACAAATTGCAGTCATGACTCACTTAGAATTTTATAGTCTAAAGAATAATTATACCCCCCCGCAAACGAAGTTTAGGGGGGGTATATTGGAATCACCATGTCCGTCTGTCCGTCTGTCTGTCTGTCTGTCTGTAGACGAGATTTTGTCCGGACCATTACTCAGAAACTATTGGAAGGATTTGTCTGAAAATTTGTACACACATTATTCACCATATGAAGTTGTGTACCTGATATTTTCATCTTGATTCAATCATTAATTTGAATTTTACAGGTGTTTTTTCATTTTCATTTTGTGGTTTTGTCCGGACTGTTTCTCAGAAACTATTGCAAGGATTAATCTGAAAATTTGTACACTTATTATTCACCATATGAAGGTGTGCACCTGGAATTTTCAACTCTTTTTGTTAATTTTTTTTGCATTTTACAGGTTTTATTTTAATTGACTTGTTCATTTTGGGCTCATGTACATGTATAAGGTTTGTGACATAGAATCTAGAATATCTGTACAAAAATACTGCAGCTTAAAACTACTCATAAAAACTTAAAAAAAGAAACATCATCAAGTGTTAAAAACAGTTTTTACATTGCACAGAAGATAATGTAATTTCATTTGTCTCTTGGGAATAATGACTGGACATGCATCCAGTTAAAGATAAATTAATGAGTTTGGTGTTGGAAGTTGTTAAGGCATATCTCTTATCAAGCGTGTGTGTTATCTAATCTCCAGGGAATAAGGCACAAGAATTAATGATCTCTCTTCTCTTATTCTCTTAATTGTAATTTATTGTCTGTCAATGCACTGGATGACCAGCTCTTTATTTTCAAAATGCATTTCAAATTGATATATCAAGATTAATTTGATTTTGTGTAATGGTTTTTTTTTCAACAATCAGTTTGCAGAGTGACATAACACATAATTGCAATATATTTTTTTAATGCAGAAATAAAAAAAAATAAAATGAAAAAAAAAAATGTTACAATGGAATAACAATGTATTAGTATTGATGTTTCATTTGGTTGCACCTTTGTTTCATTCATTAAGAAACATGATGAGCAATTATATTTCACTGCAAATTTTTGTAAGTAAATTGTGAACACCTCTAGATCCATAAAGTATTTTTGAATTGGCACCTTCTCTGAAAAACCCAGCGGGGGGTATTTGTCCCTATTGGACAGTTCTAGTTTATTTTTGATTTTTAGCTCTACTGGTCAGAGACCAGAAGAGCTTATGTGATAGTAATGCGTCCGTCGTTCGTCCGTCTGTCTGTCTGTCCGTCTGTCTGTCTGTAAACAATTTTTCGAAATGCTACTCCTCCTACAGTTTTAGTCCGATTTCAATATAATTTGGCACACAAGTACACTACACTAAGATACATAATTCTGTGTATCGGTTTTTGATTTCGATGAACGGTGTTGCCGTTGTTACTAAAAATAGAAATTTCTGTGAAATTCTTTCAAAATGCTACTCCTCCTACAGTTTTGGTCTGATTTCAATATAACTTGGCCCACAAGTACACCACACTAAGATACATAATTCTCTGTATCGGTTTTTGATTTTGATGAACGGTGTTGCCATTGTTACTAAAAATAGAAATTTCTGTGAAATGTTTTCAAAATGCTACTCCTTCTACAGTTTTGGTCTGATTTTGATATAACTTGGCACACAAGTAGACTACACTAAGATGCATAATTCTATGTACCGGTTTTTGATTTCGATGAACAGTGTTGCCGTTGTTACTAAAAATAGAAATTTCTGTGAAATTCTTTCAAAATGCTACTCCTTCTACAGTTATGGTCTGATTTCGGTATAACTTGGCACACAAGTACACTACACTAAGATACATAATTCTGTGTATTGGTTTTTGATTTCGATGAACGGTGTTGCCGTTGTTACTAAAAATAGAAAATTCTGTGAAATTCTTTCAAAATGCTGCTCCTCCTACAGTTTTGGTCTGATTTCAATATAACTTGGCACACAAGTAGACTACACTAAGATACATAATTCTATGTATCAGTTTTTGATTTCGATGAACGGTGTTGCCATTGTTACTAAAAATAGAAATTTCTGTGAAATTCTTTCAAAATGCTACTCCTCCTACAGTTTTGGTCTGATTTCAATATAACTTGGCACACAAGTAGACTACACTAAGATACATAATTCTGTGTATCGGTTTTTGATTTCGATGAACGGTGTTGCCGTTGTTACTAAAAATAGAAATTTCTGTGAAATTCTTTCAAAATGCTACTCCTCCTACAGTTTTGGTTTTCTGTTTTGGTTTTCTTAAATTTCTGTTAAAAACTCTCAAAATTCTACTCCAAATACAGTTTAAGTCTGATTATAATATAATGTGGCATGCAAGTAGACTACACTAAGAACATAAAGAGACTTAATCAAGGATCATTATTCTTTTTATTGCTGTGGTAAAGTTTCAATTCCCAACTGCTTAAGAACTTCTCTCTTCCTTTGCTATAAGTACAAACCAGTAGAGCTTCAGTCTCCACAGAGACTTCTGGTTTATTAGACTATAGCATTTCCATTGTTTCATAAAATATGCAATAAACAATTAAAAGCTGCAGATGGATATTTGTTAAGCTCTAACACAGCCAGTTTAGAATTACTTGATGTATTATTTGTTATAATTAATCCCCACTTAGAGATGTATGTACAATATTTTAAACATGTTAAGAAATGGAAATTAGATCATTGAAATCTGTGTCAATCTGTTTATGAATCAAGGTTACCCGATTTTCTTGCACCCCAGCCAATTTATGATTATTGAACAATATTTGACGGGGTATCATGCTGTGGCGGGGCACTTTATTGACAGAGTTATGCCCCTTGGACTTGGAAAAATTTAAATTATTTGCAGTTTCCGTTCATTTTCTTTGCAACAGTTGTACATACTGAAATTTTACTGATATTTTACATGAATATCTAAGTCAAGTTCTGTTTTGGGTACAATACGTTGTATTTCCATTAGTGAACTCTTCAGAATTAGAGGGTCGTTTGGTCGGTCGTCTGACTGGGACAGCATGGCATTGCAGATAATACAAAACATATTGTCATTATCAATCCAATTTTAAATGTCAAGTGCATTTGTCATTCTAACTAAAGAATAGAAGAACTACAAGACATATGTAAAAGAGCGAAAACCCTAACTTTATCGTCCATTTATAGAAATACGACATTTCCGAGGTATGTGTATTGACTTTAAATGTACCATTACAATAAATAGATACATACGATCACCAATAGATGTAAATTAATATCTTTGTCATCTCTACTCTTGATTTAAATAAAGTCCACAACAATAAAATATTTCATATGTATTTTGTTAGGATTTGTTCATCGACATACAATGTGTTCTTTACATTTTTATGTTACGTTTGTCCCAGAAATCCCGCAAGATTTGTACATTCTCTGACTTTTTCACAAAAGAGCGCACTAAGAACTATAACTCTTCAATAGTGGAAATAGAACGTATTGCAACAATTTTGACAGAGTTATGTCCCTTGGACTTAGAAAAATTCCAATTATTTGCAGTTTTCGTTCATTTTCTTTGTAGGGGTTGCACATACTGAGATGAAATTTGGTACACAGATTTATCAATTAAATGTCTTTGTCAAGTTTTGTTTTGGGTACAATCGCGCCTTTTTTGACAGAGTTATGCCCTTTAGGACTTAGAAAAATTTCAATTTAGGGGGAGGGGGGCATAAGTGTTTTACAAACATCTCGTGTTAATATTAGAATTCTCTTCCTTTGGTTGATAATTCATAGCAATTTCTGTTGTGAAAAAATACCTTAAAAATATGCTGATATAATAGCGCAAAAAAGAGATAAAATTCAGCAAAGAAAGCGACTTAAATCAGGGAAATATGTTTAATTTTATAATTACCATTAATCGATTTTCTGGAGAAAACTAAGAAAAAAAATTGAGAAATGTACTTGTACAGGTGTATATTTGCTTATTGATTTATTGTACATGTAGATTTTATTGTATTCCTAGGTTCCAATAGGCGTTGGTTGTTGACGGGGAAATGGGGGGGGGAGAGAAAAAGAATGAATGGAATGAAGAAGAAAATTTATCTGTTTAAATTGTTTCTAATCAAAACAAAATACTCGTTTTTCGCAAAACAG